>NC_133666.1:477484512-477677680 GCF_037893015.1 Macrotis lagotis | reverse complement strand
TTTTTTTATAATTTTTGATAGGGCAGCTAGGTGGCACAGTGTATAAAACACTGGTCCTGGAGTCAGGAATACCTGGGTTCAAATCCAGTCTCAGATACTTCATAATTACCTAGCTGTGTGGCCTTGGGTGAGCCACTTAACCCCATTTGCCTTGCAAAAAACCCCTAAAAATAGCAATAATAAAAGAGTAAAAAACTGTATACACAGAGAAAGAAGAAGCAAAATTATCTTATATAAAACTTTATATGATGATGGACTAAGAAAACCCCAAGCAATCTGAAGAGCAACTAAAAGTAATAATTTCCAAAATATCCCAGAATTCCAAATAAATCTTCAAAAATCATCAACATTTCTGTATAGAATTAACACAACTCAATCAAAGGTAATAATGATAAGAAGAAAACAGACATATAAAATAAATTAAATATTTGGGAGTTAAACTAGCGAGTTAAGAGTAGGATATACATACATACATATATATATATATATATATATATATATATATATATAAAATCAGGACTACAAAAACTCCAATGAAAGGAAATAAAAAAGAATTATTAAACAATTAAAAAGGTATTCATTACCCTTAGGTGGATGATGCTAATTTAATAAAAATGTTAAAATACTGTATTTTCAAATTTATTATGCCAATCAAATTATCTAGATTATAACAAGTAGACCTAGTTATCCAATCATGTTAAATATTATTTGAAGGAAAAAAGATTTGTTTATACTATCAGGCAAACATAGAAACATAAATATATAATAACTGTATGAATTAAGATGATTCAATATTGGATAAAAATAGGAAGCACTTTTTCAAAGACTAGGGGAAATATGAAGAAGAATCATGTGCATGGCAACTTCAAGAATATTAATTCCTGGTATAAGAACTCCTTATTTGATAAGATATAAATGAGAATATCAAAAAAGTGACTTGGTAGAAATTTTATTATGTAGTATTAGTGTATATATATATATAAATATATATATATACAGTATAATAAGTTACAAAAAGATATACACTATCACGTAGGAAAAGACATAGAAGATCATAAGCTGTGATAGAAATCAAATTTGTGGGGAGAGACAGCATTTTTTTTAAGTTTTTGCAAGGCAATGGCATTAAGTGGTTTGCCCAAGGCCACACAGCTAGATAATTATTAAGTGTCTGAGGCCGGTTTTGAACTCAGGTACTCCTGACTCCACCTAGCCTCAGAGCATTTTTTTAAATTTTAAAAAAAATTTTTTTATTGTCATTTTGTACAAATGTTTTTTTTACATTAATAAAATATTCTTGTTTACAAGTAAACAAAATACCCCTCCTCCTCCCCCATGAATATAGATAGACTTCTTTGGGCGAAAAAAGTAAAGGGGAGAGGAAAAAAATTAAAATAAAAAATATAATAATAGTAATAACTGTAAGTATGGCCAGGTGGCACAATGGATGAAGCAACAGGCCTGGAGCCATGAGCACCCAAGTCCATATCCAGCCTCGTAAACCCAACAATCACCCAGCTGTGTGACATGCAAGCCACCTGATCCCCACTGCCCTGCAAAAAAAAACCCCAAAAAAAGAAAGAAAAAAAGACCCAAAATAAAATAAAATAGTAATAATAGTAGGGGTGGCTGGGTAGCAGACAGAGCATTGGCCCTTGAGCCAGGAGCACCTGGGTCCAAATCCAGCCCCAGACACCCAAAGATCACCCTGCTATGTGGCCCCAGGCAGGCCATACAGCCCTACTTGACCTGCACCCTCCCCCAAATAATCATAACAAAAAATGTGCTTGAGTCTTTGTTCCAACACCAACAACTCTGTCATGGGGTGGATCTCATTCTTTATGATAAGTCCATCACAAAAGTTATTTCCATATTTTTCCACCATTGCCATTGCTGATCTCAACTCCCTCCTTTCTTATTTCTCCACTACCATGTACTCTATTTTCTCTCTCCTTTTGCTATGACTCTCCTGTAGGGTAGTTGAGTGGCACAGCAGACAGATCCCTGGTCCCAGGGCTAAGAAGCCCTGAGCTCCCATACCACCCCTTAGGCCCAGAATCCACCTGGCCCTGTGGTCCTGGGCAGGCCTTCCATTCCTAGCCCTTTGCAAGAAGTAAGAAAGAAAATGTGTTATATCTGGCCACTCTCCCCCCATGGGTCCATCCTCTCCTCCTTTATTCCCATCCCCACCCCTTCCCCCCTGCTCCCCCCTCCTTCTTACTCCAGATGCCTATACCCCATTGAGTATATATGCTGTTTCCTCTCCTAGCCATCTCTGATGACAGCAAAGGTTCCCTCATTCCCCCTTGCCTCCCCCCTTCCATATCATTGCAATAGCTCATTGTAATAAAAAAAAATCTTACGTGAAATATCTTGGAATATTCCCCCTCTCCTTTTTCTTTCTCCCCATTCCATTTCCCTTTTTTTCTATTGACTCCATTTTCCACCATATTTTATCTTCAAATTCAGCTTTCTCCTGTGCTTCAACTATAAAAGCTCTCTCTACCTGCTCTATTAACTGAGAAGGTTCATATGAGTATTATCAGTGTCATTTTTCTATGCAGGAATACATGCAGTTCAACCTCATTAAGTCCCTCATATTTCCCCCCTCTCCTCCAATCTCCATGCTTCACCTGAGTCCTGTATCTGAAGATCAAACCTGTTCAGCTCTGGCCATTCCAAAAGGAACCTTTGAAATTCCCCTTCGTCATTCAAAGTCCATCTTTTTCCCTGGAAGAGGACATTCAGCCTTGCTGGGTAGTGCATTCTTGGCTGCATTTTAAGCTCTCTTACCTTCTGATATATTGTATTCCAAGCCCTACGAGCTTCCAATGTAGCTGCTGCTAAGTCCTGTGTGATCCTGACTGCAGCTCCATGATATTTGAATTGTGTCCTTCTGGATGCTTGTAATATTTTGTCTTTGACTTGGGAGTTCTGGAACTTGGCTATAATATTCCTAGGGGTTGGTTTTTTGGGATCTCTTTCTCTGAGAGATCAGTGGATTCTCTCCATTTCTATTTTGCCCTCTGCTTCTAGAATATCAGGGCAATTTTCCTGTAGTAATTCTTTGAAAATGATGTCAAGGCTCTTTTCCTGATCATGACTTTCAGGTATTCCAGTAATTTTGAAATTATCTTTCCTAAGTCTGTTTTCCATATCAGTTGTTTTTTCAATGAGATATTTCACATTTTCTTCAAATTTTTCATTTTTTTTTGGTTTTGAAGTATTGATTCCTGATTTCTGTTAAATTCATCAATCACCCTGAATTCTATTCTTTGTCTGAAGGATTTGTTCTCCTCAGAGACTTTTCTTATCTCTTTTTCCATCTGACCAATTTTGCTTTATAAAGCATTCTTCTCCTCAATAACTTTTTGAACTGTTCTATCCATTTGACCTAAGCTGGTTTTTAGCATACTATTTTCTTCAGCATTTTTTTGGATTTCCTTGACTAAGCTGCTGACTTCATTTTCATATTTTTTCCTGCATCTCTCTCCTTTCTTTTCCCAGTTTTTCTTCCAACTCCCTCATTTGATTTTCAAAGTCTTTTTTGAGCTCTATCATAGCCTGGGCCCAATTTCTGTTTTTCTTGGAGTCTTTAGATGCAGGAGCTTGTGTTTCCTCCTCTTCAGACTGAGTATTTTGGTCCTTCTTGCGCTCATTTGCAAAATATTTCTCAATAGTCTTCTTTTTGTTTTTCTGCTTGCTCATTTTCCCAGCCTGGGCCTGGTTTGGGGTGTTTCTTGAGCTTTTGGGACACTCCCACGAGGGTCTCAGTTTGTGAGGTTCTGTCCTCCCTCCTGGTCTGTGAATGACCATAAGCGCCCCACTCTGCCAAGGGGCTGGTGTGGGGGGGGGCTGCTGTTCTATGGGGGGGCCTAGACTGTGGTCAGGATCTGAATTTGGTCAGAGACCCAGAGTCTTGTTCCAGGGGCAGAGGACAGAGCTAGGCAGTCTCTCTTCACTCCCCTCCCTCAGCTCAATGAGCTCATGCCCTGGGGGCTCCTGCTTACTGGCTCCTAATGCTTCTGTTTCCTGGATCAGGGCTGGGGAAAGAAGATGCTGCTTGCTGTGTGCCCTGAGGGCTGGGCTCCACAGTGCTCACTCTAGCAGAGGTCCCCTGCTGTTCCCCCACTTTGTGCCCAGTGCTCCTCGGGGTGCAGCTCAGGAGACTCCTCCGCTGCTGTGAGCTGAGACCCCCAGTGCCCTGGGGCTGCCTCTGGGAGGCTGAGGTGCTTTGGCTCTGGTGGGCCAACCCTCTGGAGGCCGCCTCTCTGACCCCAGGGAGCAGAGCCTTTCTGCTCTTTTCCAGGTTACCTTGAGTAGGAGAACTGCCTCCCTGGGTCCCTTTGTGGGTTCTGTCTCTCGAAAGTTTAGTTAGAGTCCTTAGCTGATGAATTTTATCAGAGAGCTCCTAAGACTCGATCCCTTCTTGTCACCATCTTGGCTCCACCCCCGAGAAAAAAAAATTAAAATTAAAAAAAAATAGTAATAATTGTAGGTATGGCTAGGTGGTGCAATGGACAAAGCACAAGCCCTGGAGCCATGAGCACCCGAGTCCATATCCAGCTTCGTAAACTCAATAATCACCCAGCCATGTGACATGCAAGCCATGCGATCCCCACTGCCCTTGAGTAGGAGAACTGCCTCACTGGGTCCCTCTGTGGGTTCTGTCTCTCGAAAGTTTAGTTAGAGTCCTTAGTTTATGAGTTTTTATCAGAGAGCTCCTAAGACTTGATCCCTTCATGTCGCCATCTTGGCTCCACCTACCCTCAGAGCATTTTTAACCAAAAATGAACAAAAATGTCTTAAAAAATAAAATGCATAATTTTATAGGCAATAGAAAAAATGTTTTTCACACTTAAATAACTGAGAGAACATAAAAGGAAGATAAAAATGATATGTATAGTACAAAAATATTTAAACCAAGTATCAAACAACAAAATTCGCTATCCAAATTACATGAAAATCCAGTTACAAATGTAAAGACTAGCCAGTATTTCCATAATGGTAAATGATCAAATGACAAAAAACAATTGCACCTCTTTAAAATATACATTAATTCTTTTAAATTTTTATTTCTCTCTTTTTTGGTTGAAAATATTCAAAAAGATTTCATTTCCTCAATCAACTTTCTCAGTATTAGAATATTTACATATATGTCTTAATTTGTGTCAAACTAAGTTGTATAGTTACAGAGATTATTCATTTTCATTGCTCTCATTTTCCCTTGAAGTAAAATAATCATGTAACTATATTGCCAGTTATGTTTGTGTCACTTTTTACTGAGTTTTTTGTATCATTTCTTTCACGTAATAATATTTTATTAAATTAATTAAATTAATGTCCAAATATATTTATGCATTTCCCCAATCAAAGATTATCTCCTCTATTTCCAAATTCCGTTACCAAAAAAAATGTATTGTTCAAAACTGATAGTTTGTATTGACTTTTTTTGGCTCTTAACTTATCTATTGCATAAAATAGCAATAGGATCATTCAGCTTGAGAGTGTGGAAATTTTAGCTTCTTTATTAACATAATTTCAAATCACTTTTCAGTATTTCTGGAAAATTTAGATTTATGAAAATTGTGTCTTTGTATTTTTATCTTTCTGTAAACATTCTGATATTGACTATTCTTATCTATTGTTATTTTTGTCAATTTGCAGGGCATAAAGATAAACTTCAAAGCTGACTGGATTTGCTTTTCTCTTATTATTGTTTCTGTGGAATAATTTTTCACACATTTGTTAGTGTTTCTCAATACTTCCTTTGCAAATTGTTTACAACACCTTTCAAAAAATAGCAAACAATATATGAGAACAAGGATATATTGCAAACATTGCTAACAGTAATAGAAATGCAATTAAAAAAAGCTTTCAAGTCAAACATCACAAACTTCAGACAAATGAACTTGACTACAAATAAAAGAGAAACACTCTAAATTTTAAGAGAGAGACCTAAGGGAAGACAGATAAGCTAGCACATTGTTGATTAAACTATAAATTACTACAGTAGTTTTAGGTATCAATGTAAATATGAAAATATAACTAATTTTTTTATTCCTAGTCCTAAGCAATTCTACTAAATGGACAGAAACTGTAAGGAGAAAAATAGAAAACAAATATTGAAGAAATGAAAATATCTATTGTGAAACTGTGATAACAAAGAACTAAAAATGTGATGGGTATTCATCATTTGTAGAATGGAAAAATATTTTTAGTATATGAATATGGAAATGGTAGTGTTGTTTAATTGCTTCAATTGTGTATGACTTCATAAACCCTGCCCCAAGTTTTCATGTCAAATGTGTGAGAATGATTTGCCATTTCATTCTCCAGATTATTTCACAGATGAGAAAAATGAAATATAGTTCATTGATTTGACAAATAACATACCTGAGATACAATTTGAATTCAGGAAAGTTAGTTTTCCTGACTCCAGACTTAAGGCTTTACCTTCAACATCCCATTATATTTTATGTTTAATGATGAATATTGAAGAACTGAAAGAAACTTGGAAAGATTCATATGAACTGAAGCAGAAACAAAATAACTCCAACCTGAGAAAAAAAGTAACAATTAATATACTCTTAGCATTTGTTAAACACAAATTTTAAAAAAAAGTTGTCATTAAAACTCTCCAAGGGTCACATATTGTCTTAGGGGGGAAAACATATTAACATTTGCTGTGTTTTATTGTACTTTTATTTGTTCTGACAAATATTTCTGATTGAATTTTAATTTGTTAAAGGTTGCTATCAGGAGTGTTGTGGTCTACAAATGGCCTACATGCTGGAAGTTTGACACTTTTGTTCTATAGTTTTGAGATTTAATTTCAGTAGTCAGTGTTTTCATAACTATAAAGAGGATCTTTAAGATCAGTCAATCCTGATTGACTTGTTAGGTTTTAACAAAGGAAATTGAGACATATTGAAGATTTGAGAGTATAACTATGATATCAAGACATCTATTGCACTACTAGTAACTCCTAAGTAGTATGGACTATTTCAAAGAGAATCCAAATAATATTTCCAGGTGAGATTCAAATTTCTAATTTTTAAAAAAGAATTTATAGATAATTAACTTTTGTATAATAACTACTTTAAGTGATTTATGAAAACTACCTTAAGTGACATAAAACATGTACAATGAATAGTTGGAAGAGGCAGAATTTTTTTCCTTTTTTTCCATTTTAATCTTTTATCTTTTCCAATTATATAAAAAGATAGTTTTCTATGTTCTTCTCTTTTACAAACTTTTGAGCACCACATTATTCTACCACTCTCCCCATGGCAGCAAACAATCTTATGTAGGTTGTACGTGCTTGTTTAACATATTTCTATATCAGTAATTTTTCAAAAGGGGAATTAGGACTAAATGGGAAAAATGAGAAAGAAAAAGCATAAAAAATTTTAAAAGGTAAAATATGATGTGCATTTCTCTTCATTCAGAATCTACAGTTTTTCTCTGGATGTGGATGGCACTTGCCATAACACATTTCTCAGGATTGTCCTTTATGCCTAAACTGCTGAGAGGAACTTTGTCCATCATAGCTGATCATCACACAGTGTTGCTGTTAATGCACTCCTAGTTCTGCTCGCTTCACTAAGTATCAATTCATACTAGTCTTTCCATGCTTTTCTAAAGTTTGGCTGCTCATGATTTCTTTCATAACAATAGATCTCCATTGCATTCATATATTAGAATTTGTTTAGTCATTGCACAATTCCCTTAATTTCCAAATCTTTTCCTCTACAAAATACAGTTGCTATAAATGCTTTTGAAAATATGGGACATTTCACATTTTTATGTTCTCTTTGAGACACAGACTTAGTAGTGATAATGCTGGATTTAGGCAAAGTTCCAAATTGCTTTTCAGAATCATTCAGCAGTTTCCCCACATATTCTCCAACATGTATCATTATGCTATTTTGTCATTTTCACCAATCCAATAGATATGAGGTGCTATCTCAGTGTTGTATCAATTTGTATTTCTCTAATTAATAATTAAAGAAAATTTTTCATATAACTACACATAGTTTTAATTTAATCATGTGAAAATAGTCAGTTCATATTCAATTGAAGAATGATTTGCTTTCCTATAAATTTGATTTAATTCAATTCAATATATTTTAGATATGAGTCTTTTATAAGAAATACTAGCTGTGAAAAATATTTCCTGATATTCCTTCTAATTTAGGGTGCATTGGTTTTAATTTAATGTAGACAGAATTATCATTTTGCAATTCATGAAGTTCTGTATCTCTTATTTGGTCATAAATTCTCATCTCCATAAATGTGACAGACTATTCTTTTTTCTACTAATTGGATTATGGTATCACCTTTATTTAGACTCTGTACCCATTTCAACTTTATCGTGGTATCAGATGTAATCATCTGCAAACAAATATTCATGCACCAATACTTTCTCCATATTGCTCTTGGTTTGTTGCCTTTTAAGTTGAAGAATTTACCATCAGTATGGAGGTTGGCCATCATGCCATGTTCATCCTCAATGCCTCATTGAAGGCCTCTGCAAACAGTGCTGAAAACATCATGCTAACAAACATGGGATCAAGGACACAGAATTTTTTCACTCTGTTAATGAACAAGAAATTTCAAGAGTATCATCCATCAGAACCTGGGCATGCATGCCATCATGAAATTGACATGAAATATGAACATCTCTTGACAACCAAATTTTATCATTCTCTTCCATAAACCCTCATGACAGACAGTATCAAAGGCCTTGGTCAGATCTCAAAAGTAGTATACAGACCTCTGTACTGTTCCAGGTATTTTTTTTGTGGAGTTGTCAGGCCGCAAACACGATTTCAATTCTACGCAATGCAGTCTCTGAAGTTGAGATCCAACAAAGTATGGATTGATTATTTGTTGCTTATTCTAATTTTGGCCTAATAATGAACACCAAGAAAACACAGGTGTTCCATCAGACAACACCACACTATCCAGTTAAAGCAAATGGAGTACTGCGGACAAAATTCATTTACTTTGGCAGTGTCCTTTCCACAGAGATACACATTGAAAATGAATCTAACACACACATTGACAGAACTAGCTCATTATTTGAGAGACTGCGAAAGAAAGTGTGGGGGGGAAGAAGTATCAGATTAACTTCCAAACTCAAAGTCTACAGAGCTGTTATGCTCACCTCATTGCTGTACCCCTGTGAAACCTAAACATTCTCCCAGTTTGAAGACAGGGAACTAAATTGCTTCCTTTTAAATTATCTTAGGGAGCTTCTGAAGATAACCTGGCAGGAGAAGATACCAGGCACTGAGGTCCTTTCTCAAGCAAAACTCCTAGCATTCAAACATAACTACAGAGAGTGCAACTATGATGGGCTGGGCATGTTGTTGGAATTTAAGAAGCATGCTTACTATAAAAGTCTATTTTATGAAGAATTCACATACGGCAAGTGCTCCTAAGGGGTCAGAAGAAGAAATAGTGGAATGCCCTGAAGTCTCTCTTAAGAATATTAAAATTTAGGGTGGCTAGGGGATGCAGTGGATAAAGCACCAGCCCTGGAGTCAGGAGTACCTGGGTTCAAATCAGGTCTCAGACACTTAATAATTACCTAGCTGTGTGGCCTTGGGCAAGCCACTTAACCCCATTTGCCTAAAAAAAAAAGAATATTAGAATTTATTATACACTATGGGAGACACTGGCACTGGACTGTTGAGCATGGCATGCCATTATGAGAAAAGGTGGTGCGCTCTACCAGGAAGGCAGAATTGAACCAGATCCAAAGAAATATGACATATTTAAGTTTAAAGTAAGCCCCACAGGTGTTCACATGGACAATTTGTACCTGAACTGTGGAACGCATTCCAAGATCATATTAGTCTGATCAGTTGGACACACTGCAATTTACCTCAAACATAGTGATGTCATTTTTGACCTCTGATAAACAAAGGAAAAGAATCAACCAAACTAACTGGTACCGTGAAGTTGGTGGATATCTAACTTCTGTCATAATACTTTCCACTTTTTGCCAAATAGTGAATTTTTAGTCCATAAGCTAGAGTCTTAGGGTTTAATCAAAAAGTAGATTATTAGATTTCTTTACTGTTTCTTTTTTACTTATTCACCTATTTTACTTATTCACCTTTCCCTTTCTTATTCAGTAGTAGAATACTGCTTTATAATATAGTTTAAGATCTGAGGTAGCTTTGCCACCTTCCTTTGCATTTTTAACAAATTTCCTTAATATCATTGACTTTAATTCCTGTAAAGAACAATGATGCAAAAATTTTAAATAATATTTTAGTAAAGAGATTACAGTAAGTTACTGGGATAATACAACATGATCAGGTGTGATTTGTACCAGGTAACAAGGAGGATTACATACTGGGAAACAATCAATGTAATTGAACATATCAAAAAAAAACCAATATCTCAATAGATGTTGAAAAAAATCTTTGACAAAATACAACTTCCATTCCTATTACAAATATACTAAAAACTCTAGAGTTTTCCTGAAAATTATAAGAAGTATCTATCTAAAACTGTCAAAAAATGTTGTATGTAATGGGAATAAGCTTGGAGCATTTCCAATTTAATCGGGGATGAAATAATGATGCCCATTATCACCATTATTATTCAATATAGTATTAGAAATGCTAGCAGTAGCAATAAGAGAAAAAAAGAAATTGAAGGAATTAGAATTGGCAATGAGGAAGCAAAATTTTCCTTTTTTGCACATGACATGATGGCTCACTTAGAAAACAGGAGAAAACCATCTAAAAAACCTACTTGAAACAATGAAAAAACTCAGCAAAATATTAAAATATAAAATTTACATAAATCATAAGCATTTCTATATATGAAAAACAAAACCCAAGAACAAAAGATAGAAAGAGAAATTTCATTTAAAGTAACTACAGACAACATTAAATATTTGGGAATCTACTTCCTGAGCCAAACTCAGAAACAGTAAGAACACAGTTACAAAACACTCTGCACACACATAAAAAAAAATCAGATCTAAACATTTGAAAAAATGTCAATTGCTCATGTTTAGGTTGAGTATTTAATTCAATATAAATGAATTGTACACAACATAAATTACTTATTCAGTGCCATACCAATAAAACTATCAAAAAAAACTATTTTAACTGAGCTAGTAATAATAGAAATAAAATTCATATGGAGCAACAAAAGACCAAGAATATACCTTACTTCCGGCCAAAATGGCAGAGAGAAAACAGGCACAGTTCTAAAGTCTCCTGATCTTTCCCCATCTATAATAGAAAACAAACCTCTTAACATAAATCCAACCCACAAAACCCAGAAAGGAGAAAGAACACCTACCTCAGGATTTGTCTTCCCCAGCCCTGGGTGAATTCGGGCACAAAGGGCCGATCAGCCACAGATCAGCCTGATTAGCAGATGAATTGGAGCCAGGGAGCCTGAGGGCCCAAGTGCAGGACCTGCTTGATCAGCAGAAGGGCTAACCTCGGGGAGGTTACTGGGGAGAAGAGGAACTGGTGTTGGCACTGACCCTCTGGAGCTTGCCCACAGTGCTGGGGGGAGAGTTCCGTAGTAGGTGAGCTGCGGACAACATCCCTGGGCTCCTCGGGTCTGAGGAACTCTGAGTCCATGCCTCCATTGCAGCTGAGGCCTCTCCCCAGAACAAACACATTTACAGACTTCTGCCCCAGGCACAGGTGTGTGAGCAAAAGAACCAGCTCAGTTGACAGCAGGGAGAAGGAGGACCTCACCCCAGGGTAAAGCCCACCATTGATTGAAGGCAAAAGTATTCAACAGCTTAAGGCACTCCCTTCAGGCTAAGGGAATAGGCCTCAATCCAGGTCATAGGCACTCCAGAGAAATCAACCAGCACCTCCTACTGGCAAGCCAGAGAAATTTCACTCAGTGAGTAAAGCCTCTAGGGATTACAACACCAAACTTCTGTGAACCAGCTCCTCCCCAACTCAAGGTCTTAGCAAAATGAAGAAAGGTCAGCAGAAAGGTGGATCCATAGAAAAATTCTTGGAAGGAAAAGACCCTAACTCAGAGAGACCTAGAACCTCTGAGGAGAATATGATCTGGTCTCCAGCACAGAAAGACTTCCTTGAAGAAATAAGGAAGGAATTTAAAAATCGACTGGAAAATTTGGAAAAAGAAACCCAAGAGAAGATTAAGACCTTGCAACATGAAAACAAATCATTGGAAAATGCAATTGGACAAATACACAATGAGAATAATTTTCTCAGATCTTCAATTGGACAAATACAAAATGAGAATAATTCTCTCAGATCCTCAATTTGGCAAATGAAAAAAGTATATAATTATCTCAAAACCTCAACTGGTCAAATGTAAAGCTCGTTCAAAAGTAGAATTGACCAAGTGGAAAAGGAGTTGAAAAAGGTGAATGAAGAAAACTCCCTAAAAAAAGAATGGTGTTTGTGGAAACTAATGACTTCATGAGACAGCAAGAGACTGTTAAACAAAATGAAAAAACAGAAAAAAAAGAAGAAAATGTAAAATACCTCATCAGCAAAAAACCACTGAGCTCAAGAATAGATCAAGGAGGGGCAGCGTGAGAATTATTGGACTTCCTGAAAAATATGAAGGAGGAAAAAAAAAAACCTGGACTTCATATTTCAGGATCTAGTGATGGAAAATTGCCTTGATAAAATGGAACCAGAGGGCAAAGTAGTAACTGAAAGAATACATCGATCCCCTCCAGAAAGATAATCTAAAATGAAAACACCAAGGAATGTTGTGGCCAAATCCCAGGACTATCAGATAAAAGAGAAAATCCTGCAAGCAGCGAGAAGGGAACAGTTTAAATGCCAAGGAGCCACAGTAAGGATTATGGAGGACCTGGCTACATCAACATTAAGGGATCAAAGGGTCTGGAAAGAGATATTCTGAAGAGCAAGGGAGCTAGGAATGCAGACAAAAATCCACTATCCTGCAATGCTGAGCCTTCTTTTTTCAGGGGGAAAAGATGGACCATTTAATAAAATGGAAGAATTCCAAAAAGTTCCTGATGTAAAGACCAGAGCTAAATAGAAAATTTTGACATCAAACAGGAGGTTCAAGAGACACATGAAAAGGTTAAAAAAAGGGGGGGGGGTTAAAGGAAAAAAAAACTGCTATCCAATAAGATGAACCTGGCTATATACCAGCATGGGGGAAAAGATTCTAATAACTCTTGAGAATTGTAACTCTAACAGAGAGAATATACATAGCCAGAAGTGATGGACATTCAATACTTATCCACAAGACTGTTATCCAATGGGATGAAACTGGCTATAATCCTACCTGGGAGAAAGACTCTAAAAATTCTCAAGAACTGCAACTCTATTAGATAGAACTTACTTAGCTAGAAGTCATGGATACTCATAATTTTCTGTGACTCAGACAGAATGATTTAAAAACACTGCCTGCTTAAAAAGGAGGACAGGAAGGAGTGAGGATTGAATGGGGTAAATCTCATTACACTAAGAGGTACAAAATACCTATGGTAATAGAGGGGAAGAAGGAAGGAGATAAGAAACACCTGAATCTTCTCATCAGATTTGGCTTAAAGTCAATTTACACACATACTCAGTTAACTTATAAAACATCCAACCTTTCAAGTATTAAAAGGGGAAAAAGGGAGGGGAGAAATGGAGAAGGGGAGGAGAGGGGGAAAAGGGAAACTAACAAAAGGAAGGGAAGGGAAAAGGGAAAAATGGAAATGGAAAGAAAGGGGAGGGGTGGATATAGGTATGCAAACAAACTGAAGAGGGTGGCATTTAGAAACAAAATATTGGGGAATACAGATAAGGGAGGAAGGGAAAAATACAAACAGAGAGAAGATAGCATGGAGGGCAATAAAGAATTAGTAGTCATAACTGAATGTGAATTGGATGGACTCTCCCTTAAAACCTAAGCAAATGGCAGAGTGGATTAAAATCAGAATCCTACAATATGCTGTTTACAAGAAACTCACGTGACACAGAGAGATACCTATAGAGTAAAGGTAAAAGGTTGGAGCGAAATATATTTTGCTTCAGCTGAAGTGAAAAAAAGCAGTGGTAGCAATCCTTATCTCAGACAAACCAGCAGCAAAAATAGAGAGTGTTAACAGAGAGAAGGAAAGGGGCGGTTAGGTGGCGTAGTGGATAAAGCACAGGCCTTGGAGTGAGGAGTACCTGGGTTCAAATCCGGTCTCAGACACTTAATAATTACCTAGCTGTGTGGCCTTGGGCAAGCCACTTAACCCCATTTGCCTTGGAAAAATCTAAAAAGAGAGAGAGAGAGAGAGAGAGAGAGAGAAGGAAGGAAACTTTATCCTCCTAAAATATACCATAGACAATAAAGTTGTTTCAATATTGAATATATATATGTATATATATATATATATATATATATATATATATATATATATATGCACCCAATGGTGTAGCATCCAAGATCCTAGAGGAGAAGCTGAAAGAACTACAGGAAGACAAAGAGAGCAAATCTCTACTAGTGGAAGATCTCAAACTCCCACCCTCAGATCTAGATAAATCGAATCATAAAATAAACAAGAAAGAAGTAAAATATATTGTTAGAAAAACTAGATATGGTAGACTTATGGAGGAAATTGAATGAGGATAGAAAGGAATATATACCTTTTTCTCTGCAGTACATGGAATTTATACAAAAATTGACCATGTACTAGGACATAAAACCCTAATGATCAACTGCAGAAAGGCAGAAATAGTGAATACATCTTTCTCAGATCACAATGCAATAAAAGTCACATGCAATATTGGGCCAAGAAGATATAGACCAAGAACCAATTGGAAACTGAATAACCTCATTTTAAAGAATGAGTGGATGAAAAAACAAATTATAAGAATAATTATTTTATCCTTCATAATGACAATAATGAAACAACATACCAAAACCCATGGGATTCACTCAAAGCAGCTGTCAGGGGATATATTATATCTTTAAACGATTTCATGAATAAATTAGAGAAAGAGGAATTCAATAAACTAAATTTTCAACTAAACAATTAGAGGAAGAACAAATTAAAAATCCGCAAATATACCAAATTAGAAATTCTAAAAATTAAAGGAGAAATTAATAAAATTGAAAGCAAAAGTTATTGAATTAATAAATAAAACTGAAAGTTGGTTTTATGAAAAAAACAAAAAATTTGATAAAACACTGGTCAATTTGATTGAAAAAAGGAAAGAAGAAAACCAAATTGCTAGTGTCATAAATGACACATGTGAACTCATCACCAATGAGGAGGAAATTGAGGTAATAATTCGATACTTTTTTGCCCAACTCTATGCTAATAAATTTAATAATCTAAGTGAAATGGATGACTATTTACAAAAATATAAGTTGCCCAGGTTAAAAGAAGAAGAGATTAAATGCCTAAATAATCCTATCTCAGGAAAAGAAATTCAAGAAGTCATCATTGAACTCCCCAAGAAAAAATCTCCAGGGCCTGATGGATTCACAAGGGAATTCTACCAAACTTTTAAGGAACAATTGGTTCCAATACTATATAAACTCTTTGGAAAGATAGGGGAAGATGGAACTCTTCCTAACTCTTTCTATGAAACCAATATGGTGCTGATACCTAAACCAGGAAGAGTTATTACAGTGTAAGAAAATTACAGAACTATCTCCCTGATGAATATAGATGCAAAAATATTAAATAAAATCTTAGCAAAATGATTACCACAAGTTCTCACTTCGATAATACATTATGATGAAGTAGGATTTATCCCAGAAATGCAGGCTTGCTTCAATATTAGGAAAACTGTTAGTATTCTCAATTATATCAACAACAAACCTATCAGAAATTATGTGATCATATCAATAGTCTCTGAAAAAGCTTTTGACAAAATACAACATCCATTCCTACTAAAAACACTAGAGAGTGTAGGAATAAATGGACTGTTCCTTACAATAATTAGCAGTATCTCTCTGAAACCATAAACAAGCATTATATTCAATGGGGAGAGGCTAGAGGTATTCCCAATAAGATCAGAGGTGAAACAAGAGTGCCCATTTTCACCACTACTATTCAATATTGTATTAGAAATGTTAGCTTCAGCAATTAGAAAAGAAAAAGAAATTGAAGGAATTAGAATTGGGAAGGAAGAGACAAAGCTCTCACTCTTTGCAGATGACATGATGGTCTACCTAGAGAATCCCAAGAAATCATCCAAAAAACTACTGGAAACAATTAGCAATTTTAGCAAAGTGGCAGGTTATAAAATAAACCCTCATAAATCCTCAACTTTTCTATATATGTCTAGCAAGATACAGAAGGAAGAGCTAGAAAGAGAAATCCCGTTCAAAGTAACCTCAGACAATATAAAATACTTGGGAGGCTATTTGCCAAGACAGACTCAGAAACTTTTTGAAAACAACTATAAAACACTTCTCACACAAATTAAATCAAATTTAAATAACTGGGTAAATATCAACTGCTCATGGATAGGCACAGCTAATATAATAAAAATGACAATTCTTCCAAAAGTAAACTATTTAGTTCCCTACCAAACAAAATTCCAAAAAAATTACTCTAATGAGTTAGAAAAAGTTGTAAGTAAATTCATATGGAGAAATAAAAAGTCAAGAATTTCCAGGAGCTTAATGAAAAAAAAGCACAAAAGAGGGTGTCTTAGACCTACCTGACCTAAAATTATATTATAAAGCATCAGTCATCAAAATTGTTTGTTATTGGCTAAGAAACAGAGTGGTGGACCAGTGGAATAGACTAGGTACAAAAGCAGGAGAAGATTATAGTGATCTGCTGTTTGATAAACCCCAAGAGCCCAACTATTGGGATTAGAAACTCCCTCTTTGATAAAATCTGCTGGGATAATTGGAAGTTAGTATGGAAGAAATTTAGATTAGAGCAACACCTAACGCCCTTTACCAAGATAAGATCCAAATGGTTACATGACTTAGACATAGAAAACAATACTATATGCAAATTAAAGATCAAGGACTAGTTTACCTGTCAGATCTATGGAAAGGGGAGCAGTTTATAAGTAAGGAAGAGTTGGAAAACATCACCAAAAACCAACTAGATGATTTCGATTACCTTAAATTAAAAAGCTTTTGAATAGATAAAACCACTGTAACCAAGATCAAAAGAAATGTACTAAATTGGGAAACAATCTTGACAACTAATAATTCTGACAAAGGACTCATTTCTAAAATATACAGAGAACTGAGTCATATTTTTAAAACAAAAATCCATTCCCCAATTGACAAATGGTCAAAGGATCTGCAAAGGCAATTTCCAGATGAGGAGATCAAAGCATCTATAGCCATATGAAAAAATGCTCTAAATCATTAATTATTGGAATGGTTGTGGGAAATCTGGGATAATAAACACTGTTGGTGGAGCTGTGAACTCATCCAAATTTCTGGAGAGCTATTTGGAACTATGCCCAAAGGGCAATAAAAAATGTGCATACCCTTTGACCCAGCAATACCATTACTGGTTCTATCCTCTGAAGAGATGATGAAAAAGGGTAAAAATATAACTTGTACAAAAATATTTATAGCAGCCCTTTTTGTGATGGCAAAGAATTAGAAATCAAGTAAATGTCATTAAATTGGGGAATGGCTTAGCAAACTGTGGTATATGTATGTCATGGAACACTGTTGTTCTATTAGAAACCAGGAGGGATGGAATTTCAGGGAAGCCTGGAGAGATTTGCATGAACTGATGCTGAATGAGATGAGCAGAACCAGAGAAACACTGTATACCCTAACAGCAACATGGGGGTGATTTTCAACCTTGAAGGATTCGGTCATTCCATCAGTGCAACAATCAGGAACAATTTTGGGCTGTCTGCAAAGGAGAGTTCCATCTCTATTCAGATAAAGAACTGTAGAGTTTGAACAAATTTCAAGGACTATTCCCTTTAATTTAGGATAAAAAACAGATATCTTATTGTCTGTTCTTGTTACCTCTTAGATTTCTTTTCTCTTGCTTAAGGATATGATTTCTCTCATCACACTCAATTTGGATCAATATACACAACATGGAAAGAAAGTGCAGACTAACAGATTGCTTTCCTTGGGGGTGGGGGAAGGGAAGTAAGATTGCGGGAAAATTGTAAAACTCAAATAATATCTTTAATTAAAAAAACATGAAAAAAGAAGAAAAAAAAGAAATAGAGAAATTCCACTTAAAGTAACTGTAGACAACAGAAAAGACTTGGAAGTCTACCTGCAAAGAAAAACTTAGAAATTGCATATGTATATATGTAATTTCTGAGTATGTAGATAGATAGATAGATAGATAGATAGATAGATAGATAGATAGATAGATAACTGGGTAAATATCAACTGTTCATGAATAGACTGAGCTAACATAATAAAAAACAATTCTACCTGAATAAAATTACTTATTCTGTCCTATCCCAATCAAACTACCAGAAAATTGCTTTATTGATCTAGAAATACATTAACTAAATTCATATGGAGAAGAAAAGTTCAAGAGAATTAATGTTAAGGGAATTATTGAAAAACGTAAATGGGGTAGCTAGGAGGCACAGTGGATAGAGCACTGGCCCTGGAGTCAGGAGTACAGGAGTTCAAATCTGGCCTCAGGCACCTAATAATTGCCTAGCTGTTTGGCCTTGGGCAAGCCATCTAACCCCATTTGCCTTGCAAAAACTAAAAACAAAAAAATGCAAAGAACGGCAGCCCATCATTACCAGATCAAATATTATTATAAAACAACCATCATCAAAACTACTAGCATGGTGGATCCGTGGAATAGATTAGACACAAAAGAAACAGTAGCAATTGACTATAGTAAGGTATCATTTGATAAACTCAAAGATTCTAACTTCTGGGAAACGAACCCACTGTTTAAGAAAAAATTTCTGAGAAACTTGGAAAACAGTATGGCAGAAACCAGGCAAAGACCAATCTTTCACACCATATACCAAAATAAGCTTGAAATAGGTAAAGGATTCATACATAAAAGGTGATACTATAAGCATGTCAGTAATACAAGAAATAGTTTATCTCTTAGATCTATATAGAAAGGAGAGCAATATATGATCAAAGAAATGATAGAGAACATTATTAAATGCAAAATGTATAATTTTGATTACATTAAAGTAAAAGTATTTTTCACAAATTAAAATTATATCCAACGTTAGAACTGCACTGAGTAGGGAAACAATTTTTACTAGTGTTTCTTAATAAAGGACTCATTTCTAAATTATATAGAGAACTGATTCAAAATTATGAGTATACAAGTCATTTCTCAGATTATAAATGGTGAAAGGATATGAAAAGGAAATTCTCAGATGAAGAAATTAGAGCTAGCTATAATCTTACGGGGAAAAAAATGCCCTAAATCATTATTGATTAGAGAAATGCAAATTAAAACAAATTCTGAAGGACCACCTCACACCTATCAGATTGGCCAATATGAGAAACAAGGAAAATAATGGAGGAGTGTTGTGGGAAAACTGAAACAATAATAAATTGTTGATGGAATTGGGGACTGATCCAGTTTTTGGTACAGCACTTTGGAACTATGCCCAAAGAGCAATAAAACTATGCAAACCTTTTGATGCAGTGATATCACTACTAGATATCACAAAAGATATCACAATATATTACAAGAAAGGATAAAAAACTCTTGTACACAAATATTTTCGCAGTTCATTTCATATTGGAAAAAAATTAAAATTGAGGGGATGGCAATCAATTAGGGAATGGTTGAACAAACTGTGGTATATGAATTTTATGGAGTATTATTGTTTTATAAGAAATCATGAGAGGGAAGGGGAATCTAGATGGATAGAGCACCAGCCCTAGAATCGAGAGGACCTGAGTTCAAGTCTGGTCTCAGACACTTAATAATTACCTAGCTGTGTGACCTTGGGTTAGTCATTTACTCCCACTGCTTTGGAAAGTCTTGGATGCATTGATGTTGAGTGAAATGAGCTGAACCAGGAGAACATTACATACAATAACAGCAACCTTGTTTCATGATTAATTATGATGGGTCTTCTCATCTTTTTTCCCACTTTCTTTTTCTTTTTTCTTTTTTTTTAAATTGATATTTTATTTTATTTTTTAATTACATGTTGTGAAAGCTTTTCAATATCCATCCACATGCATATGCATATTTTTTAGTTACATGATTTCCTCCTACCTTCCCTTCCCACCACCCTCACCTTAGCAGTGTAGAGTCAGGTGAATATTTTACATACACATTAGTGTTTCATATGTTTACAGAATATTCAATTTTGGTATGAGGAATTAGGATTAAGGGAAAAGAAAGAAATCCATGAGACAGGAAAGAAATGCTTAAGAGAAAATTTTAAAAAGTGAGTGTGGTTTCATTCAGATTCTGTAGTGATTTTTTTGTTTGTTTGTTTTATTTTGTATTTCTTCCTCTGGATGGAGATAGCATTGTCCATAGTCAATCTCCTAGGTTTGTCCAAACTCTCTGAATTGCTGAGAGATAGGTCTTTTCATCTTAGCAGTATAATGATCAAAAAAAAAAATTCCAAAGGACTTGTGATGGAAAATGCCTTCCATGTGGAGAGAGGGAACTATAGAGTCTGAATGCAGACTATATCTTATTTTCAGTTTTTAAAATTTGTTTTATGTTTTATGTTTTTTCCCTCTCATGCCTTTTTTCCTTTCATTCTGATTTGTCTTTAGCAATGTGATTAATATGGAAATATTTTTTACATAGTTAAAAATGTATAACCCATATTAGACTGGAATTATTTCTCTCTCAGAACTGACATGAATCAATCCTCTTAACAGATTTTTAGATCCACAGAACTCACAGAAGAACAAAGGGGAACATCTCCCCTTTCTTTCTGTCTGCCAAGGGTAGAGAGCAGAGACCAAGGGCAGGGGCAGTGGGATGAAGCTAGGGACTACCTGAAAACTGCAGGGGAAACCTTTGCTATTTTCATGGCCAGTGAACAGGAGAGTTCCAGCATGGTATGCAGACAGCCAGACAGACAGCCAGCCAGTTGGGCTGGTCTTAGACGCTGGTCAGAAGCTCCTGTGTTTACAACAGAGGAGCCTCATGTTTCCAGCTTTAACCCCCACATTTTTCCGGGGGCGGGGCTGACTTTCTCCAGAACAAACACAGAAACAAGTGTTCATACCTTGCCTGAAGACTAGGGTGTGGGCAGAGATTTTCACCAGTACTGATTGAACTGATTATTTGAAAAGAGCCTGTGACTTTTCTAGTCTGAGGGTGCAGCACATATTGTGTGAGTCCAGCCTAGATCTTGCCTCTGGTCAAGGGAGTGGGCCACTGACTCTGCCCAACACAAACAATACAGAGGAAGCTTGTGCTACTCCTTACTGGTAGATCCTAACCACAGTAGAAAAAAGCCTCTACAAATCTCAATACCAAAGGTCTGCGAAAAAAGTCCCTTCCCCAACACAAGATGAACACAAATGAAGAAAAGCCAGCACAAATGGTCCATTGAATGTTCCCTTGATGATAAGGATACTAGTTCAGAAAAGAAGGACAGAAGATGTAGAGCTTCAGAGGAGAACCTGCATTAGTCTCCAGTCCAGAAAACCTTCTTAGAAGAGATCAGAAAGGTATTTAAAAATGGGATGGAAAAATTGGGAAAAGAAACACAAGAGAAAATTAACACTATGCAAGAGAAAATTAATATCTTATACCAAGAAAACAAATCCTTTGAAAATTCGGGCAATTGCAAAAAGAAAATAATTCTCTCAAAAACACAATTGGGCAAATGGAAAAAAAAAGATAACAACCCTTTCAAAAATAGAATTGACCAACTGGAAAAGGAGATACAAAGGGTAAATGAAGAAAATTTCTTAAAAGAAGATTAGAATCTGTGGATATTTATGCCTAGAAGAGACATTAAGAATCTGTTGAACAAAATCAACAAAAAAAATAGTAGAAAATGTAAAATACCCCCTTGGCAAAACAAATGATCTGGAAAATAGATCCAGGAGAGGCAAATTAAGAGTCATAGGACTTCTTGAACTTTGAAGAAATAAAAAGCCTGGGCTCTATTCCACAGAATATAGTGAAGAAGAACTACCCTGATATCCTGGAACCAGAGGGCAAAATAGTCAGTGAAGGAATACAACAATCTCCGCCTTAAAGGGATCACAAAGTGAAAACACCAGGGAATATTCTGGCCAAAATCCAGACCTATCAGACCAAGGAGAAAATTCTGCAAGTGACCGGAAAGAAATAATTCAAATACCAAGGAGACATAGTCAGGATTACATAGGACCTGACTTCATCAACATAAAGGGCCTGGAAAATGATATTCCAGAGAGCAGGGATTCTTGGATTACAACTAAGAATTCACTATCCAGAAGAAATGAACCTTCTCTTTCAGGGGAAAACATGGACCTTTAATGAAATAGGAGACTTTCAATCTTTCCTGATGAAAAGACCAGAATTAAACAGAAAGTTTGCTATTCAAACAGGAGATACATGAGATACTTCAAAGGTAAATAAGGGGGGAAAACTGTTATCCAAAAGTTTAAGCTGGTTATATCCCCACCTGGGAGGAAGATTCCCACAACTCTTGAGAATTGCAATGCTTTTAGAGGAAATATACTTAGCCAGAGGGAATGGACATTTATGATATGTCCATGGCTTTGATGGAATGATTTTAGAAAAATATTTCATTATAAAAAGGAGACAGGAGATAGCTAGGTGGTTTAGTAGATAGAGTGCTGACCCAGGAGTGAGGAGGGCCTGAGTGCAAAGTAGGCCTCAGACTCTTAAGAATTGCTTAGCTGTGTGACCTTGGGAAAGTCACTTTACCACATTTTCTTAAATAAATAAATAAAATATTTTTAAAAGTGGGGACAGTAAAAAGAGGGGAGGAAAGGGGTGATTGAAGGAAGAGAATTACATCACATGAAGAGATGTAAAAGACCTATTGCAAGTGAGAGGAACAAGGAAAGAGAAAAGAATTGCTTGAATTGCTCTCATCAGATTTGGCTCAAACAGTGATTAACATAGACACACTCAGTTGAGTTTAGAAATTTATCTTATCTTTCAAGTATTAGGAGGAGAAAGGGGGAGATGGGAAGGTGGGACTGATAGAAGGAAGGGAAGGAAGGAGGGGAGAAGGGAAAGGGGAAAGAAAAGCAAGGAGGTTAGAGATAAGGTGGTATATACACTGAATGAGACAGTATTCAGAAGCAAAATACTGGGGAGTTAGGGATAAGGTGAAAAAAGGGGAAAAGTACAAACTGAGAAGGGAGCATGGAGGGCAATAAAAAGTTAGTAATTATAACCTAGAATATGAAAGTAATAAAATGTAAGTGGATAGAATAGTGGATTAAAAAACAGAATTCCACAATATGTTACTTACAAGAAACATATTTGAAGCAGAGAAATACATACAGAGTAAAGGTAGAAGGCTGGAGCAGAATATATAGTAAAAGTGAAAAAAGTAGGGGTAGTAATCCTTATGTTAGACAAAGCTTGTGCAAAAAATAGGTGTCATTGAAAGAGAGAAGGAAGGATACTATATTCTCCTAAAAGGATAAAGAAATAGTTTCTATACTAAATATGTATACATCAAGCAATTATAGCATCCAAATTCTTAGAGGAGAACCTGAATGAATTACAGGAAGACATAGGCAGCAATTGGGGGGACCTCAATTACCCTCTCTCAGAATTAGAGAACTCTAACCCTAAAATAAATAACAAGGAAATTAAGGAAAGGAATAGGACATTAAAAAACATAGTTATGATAGACCCCTGAGGAAAAAAAATGAACTGGGATAGAAAAGAGCATATCTTTGTTTTTCTGTACTACATGGCACCTACATAAAAAATGACCATGCATTAGGTAATAAAAGCCTCAAATTCAAATGCAGAAAGGCAGAAATAACAAGTGCATCCATTTCAGATCATGATGCAATAAAAATCACGTGCAATAAAGAGCCATGGAGAGATAGAATTAGAACTAATTGGAAACCAAGTACTCTATTTTTAAAGAATGAATGAATCAAAAAACAAATCACAGAAAGAATTAAGTATATAATCCAAGACAATGAAAATAACAAAACATACCAAAACTTATGGGATACACTTAAAGCAATTATTAGGGGATATATTTATATTATATCTCTAAATGATTACTTGAATAAAATGAAGAGCAGACCAATGAACTGAGCAAGCAACTAAAAGTTAGAGAAAGAACAAATTAAAACTCCCCAATTAAATACCAAATTAGAAATTCTGAAAATTAAAAGTGAAATTAATAAAGTCAAAAGCAAGAAAACTATTGAACTAATAAAAAAATGAAGAGTCAGTTTTATGAAAAACTAATAAAATAGATAAACCTTTGGTTAATTTAAGTTACAAAAAGAAAGAAAAAAATCAATTCACCACCAATGAGCAGGAAATTAAAGTAATAATTCAGAACTATTTTGTTCAACTGTATGAAAATAAATTTAAAAATCTAAGTGAAATGGATGAATATTTACAAAAAAATATAAATTGGTCAGATTAAAAGAAGAGGAAATTAAATACTTAAATAACCCTATGTCAGAAAAAGAAATTAAACGAACCATCAGTGAACTTCCTAAGAAAAATTCTCCAGGGCCAGATGGATTCACAGGTGAATTCTATCAAACATTCAAGGAACAATTGTTTCAATTCTATATAAACTACTTGAAAAAATAGGTGAAGACAGGTATCTGTCCAATTCCTTTTATGACTCCAATATGGTGCTAATACCTAAACCAGGAAGAATCAAAGCAGAGAAGGAAAAGTATAGAACAATTTCCTTAACAAATATAGATGCAAACATTTTAAATAAAATATCATCAAGCTATCACTAGTATAATACACTATGTCCAAGCAGGATTTACGTCTAGCATGCAGGATTGGTTCAATATTGGGAAAATGATCTGAATAATTGACTATATCAAAAACAAACATAGCAGAAATCATATGATTATCTCTTTTTTAACTGATGTTTTATTTTTCCAAATATATGTTATAAAAGCTTTTCAAGATTATCTCAATAGATGCTGACAAAGCTTTTGACAATATACAGCACCTATTTCCACTAAAAGCACTAGAGACCATAGGAATCAATGAATTTTCCCTTAACATCTATCTGAAACCATCAGCAATCATTATATGCAATGAGGATGAGCTACAAGAATTCCCAGTAAGATCGGGGTGAAATAAGGATGCCTGTTATCAATGCTATTATTCAATATATATTAGAAAAGTTAACTTTAGCAATAAGATAAGGTAATTGAAATAATTAGAATTAGTAATGAAGAAACAAAACTTTCACTCTTTGCAGATGATATGATGGCATACCTAGAGAACCCTGAAAAAATGATCTAAAATAATTACTGGAAAAAATAGTAACTTTAATAAAGTCACAAGATATTAAAAAACCCATGCAAGTCTTCAGGATTTCTATATATTAATAACAGGATACAGCAGTAAGAGAACTTCAGGTAATATAAAATACCTGGGAGTGTACCTGCCAAGGCAGACATAAAAACTTTATGAAAATAACTATAAAATACTTTTCACAAAATTAAATCAGATCCAAATAACAGTAGGTATCATTTGCTCTTGGGTAGACTGAGCTAATATGCTAAAAAATGGCAATTCTACCTAAATTAAACTGCTTATTTCATTCTGTATCAATTCAAACTTCCAAAAATTTAATTTAATGAACTAGAAAAAAAATTCAAATGGAAGAACAAAAGATCAAGAACACCAAGGTTTTTAATGAAAAAAAAATTTGCAAAAGAAGGTGACCTGGGCATATCATAATTATATCATAAAATATCAGTTATCAAGTTATACTATTATTTTTTTCTTTTTTCATTTTAAAGATTTTATTTATTTTGAGTTTTACAGTTTTTCCCCTAATCTTACTTCCCTCTCCCCCACCCCACACAGAAGTCAATTTGACAGTCTTTACATTGTTTCCATGGTATACATTGATCCAAATTGAATGTAATGAGAGAGAAATCATATCCTTAAAAATGAAAAATAAAGTATAAGAGAAATCAAGATTACATAACAAGAAATCAGTTTTTATTTCTAAATTAAAGGCAGTAGTCCTTGGTCTTTGTTCAATGTCCACAATTCTTTCTCTGGATACAGATGGTATTCTCCATCACAGATAGCCCCAAATTGTCCCTGATTGTTGCACTGATAGAATGAGCAAGTCCATCAAGGTTGATCATCACCCCCATGTTGCTGTTAGGATGTACAATGTTTTTCTGGTTCTGAAAGGAAAGACATTTCTTAAATTTCTTAAATTAATTGAGTGTGTATATAAATTAACTTTAAACCAAGCCTGATGAGAGGAAGTTTCAGGTGTTTCTCATCTCCTCCCTTCTTCCCTTCTATTACAATAGGTCTTTTGTGCCTCTTAGAATAATGAGATTTACCCCATTTGGAAGCCTCCATCCTCCCATTTCCTTCCTCTCCTTTTTAAGGAGGTAGTGTTTTTAAATCATTCTGAGTCACAGAAAATCATGAATATGCATCACTTCTGGATAAGTATATTCTCTCTAATAGAGGTATAATTCTTGAGAGTCATTATAGTATTTCTCCCAAGTAGGGATATAGCCAGTTTCATCTTATTGGATAGCTGTTTTTTTCTTTAACCCCCCCCCCTTTTTAAAAACTTTTTGATATGTCTCTTGAACCTGTTGTTTGATGTCCAAATTTTCTATTTAGCTCTGGTCTTTTCATCAGGAATTGTTGGAATTCTCCCATTTCATTAAATGGCCATCTTATCTCCTTGAAGAGAAGGCTCAGTTTTGCTGCATAGTGGATTCTTGGCTGCATTCAGAGTTCACTTGCTGGAATATCTCATTCCAGGCCTTTTGATCCCCTAATGTTGATGCAGCCAGGTCTTGCAGAATCCTTACTGTTCCTCCTTGGTATTTAAATTGTTTCTTTCTGGCTGCTTGCAGGATTTTTTTTATCTGATAGTTCTGGAATTTGGCCACAACATTCCTTGGTGTTTTCATTTTAGGATCTCTTTCCAGAGGGGATTGATTTATTCTTTCAGTAACTATTTTGCCCTCTAGTTCCATGATATCAGGGCAATTTTCCATCATTAAATCCTGTAATATTAAGTCCATGGTTTTTTTTTTCTCATTAATGCTTTCAGAAAGTCCTATAATTCTCAGGTTGGTCCTTCTCTATCAGTTCTCAAGGTCAGTGGTTTTGCTGATGATGTATATTATATTTTCTTCTATTTTTCAATTTTTTTGGTTTTGATTAACAGACTCTTGCTGTCTCATAGTCATTTGCTTCTTCAATCTCCATTCTATTTTTTAGAGAAGAATTTTCTTTATTTACCTTTTGCAACTCCTTTTCCAATTGGTCAAATCTATTTTTGAAAGAGTTTTCCATTTGACCAATTGAGGTTTTGAGAGAATTGTTTTCTTGTTGCAGGGTATTAATTTTCTTTTCCAAATTTTACAATTGAATTTTAAGGTTTTTTTGCAAGGCAAATTGGGTTAAGTAGCTTTCCCAAGGCCACATAGTTAGGTAATTATTAAGTGTCAGAGGCCGACTTTGAACTCAGGTACTCCTGACTTCAGGGCCGGTGCTCTATCTACTACGCCACCTAGCCACCCTACCAATTGATTTTTAAACTCCTTTATTTCTTCAAGGAATTCTTTCTGTGCTGAAGACTAAGTCCTATTCTCCTCAGAGGTTCTCTTTGATTTAGTGTCTTTTCTTTCCAAGGATTTTTCTATGGAAAAATTTCTTTTTTTTTCTTTAAGGTTTTTGCAAGGCAAATGAGGTTAAGTGACTTGACCAAGGCCACACAGCTAGGTAATTATTAAATGTCTGAGGTCAAATTTGAACTCAGGTACTCCTGATTCTAGGGATGGTGCTGTATCCACTGAGCCATCTAGCTGCCCCAAGGAAAAATGTCTATGGAAAAATTTCATCTTAATCAGAAGTCTTGAAGTTAATTATATTATGTTATGTTATATTATATTATATTATATTATATTATATTATATTATATTATATTATATTATGTTATGTTATGTTATGTTATATCATATTATATCATATCATATCATATCATATCATATCATGTTATCTTATGTTATGTTATGTTATCTTATGTTATGTTATGTTATATTAATTATATTATATTATATTATATTACATTATATTATATTATATTATATTATATTACATTACATTACATTATAGTATAGTATAGTATAGTATACTATATTATACTATATTATACTATATTATAGTAGAGTATCAGTTTATAAAGTATCAAATTATATTATAAAGTATCAATTATAAAGTTCCAATTATCTGGCAACAGAGTGGTGGATCAGTAGCATAGATTAGGTGCAAAAGAGACAACAGGAAATGTAGAGAAATCTACTAGAGTAATTAGAGTAATATACTTTTTGATAAATCCAAAGAGCTCAGTTCCTAGAATAGGAACTCACTCTTTGATAAAAACTGCTGGGAAAACTGCAAGATATAATGGCAGAAACTAGCATCAGATCAACATCTCACACCCCATACTAAGGTAAATTCAAAATGAGTGCAGGATTTAGACACAAAAGACAATATTATAAGTAAATTAGGAGAGCAATAAAGAGTTTGCCTGTAAGATCTATGGAAAAGGGAGCAGTTTATTACCAAAGAAGAGATAGAGAAAACTATAAAAATCAACCTGGATAATTTTGATTACATTAAATTAAACTTTTTTTGTACAAACAAAACCACTGTAACCAAGATCAAAAGGAATGTAGCAAACAGGGAAACATTTTTTCCAACTAGTGTTTCTAACACAAGACTCATTTCTAAGATATATAGAGAATCATGTCAAATTTATTTTTAAAATTTTGTCATTTCCCAATTGACTAATGGACTGAGGATATGTAAAAACAATTTTTGAATGAAGAAATCAAAGTTCTCTATATTAATATGAAAAATTGCTCTAAATCATTATTGATTAGAGATATGCATGTTAAAGAATCTCTAAGGTAACACCTCATACCTCTCAGATTGACCAATATGACCAGAAAGGATAATGACCAATGCTGGAGAGCACTTGGTAATTCTGGGACACTAATGCATTGCTGGTAGAATTGCTAACTGATTCAACCTTTCTGGAAAGTATTTTGCAATTATGCTAAAGGTCCATAAAAATGTGTATACTCTTTGATCCAACAATACCACTACTGATTCTGTATACTGAAGACATCATATAAAAGGGTAAAAATTACACATGTTCAAAAATATTCATAGCACCTCTGTTTTTAATGGTAAAGAATTGGAAATTGAAGGGATGTCCATCATCTGGGGAATGACTATAAACTGTGGTCTACGTATATGATGGAATACTATTGTTCTATAAGAAATCAAGAAGGGTGAGATTTCAGAAAAGGTCAAAAAACCTTGTATAAATTGATGCTGAGTTAGATGAGCAGAACCATAAAAACATTTTACACATTAACAACAACATGGGGTGATCCAACCATGATAGACTTGCTCATTCCATCAGTGCAATAATCAGGGGCAATTTTAAGGAATTTGTATGGAGAGTACCATCTGCATCCAGAGAAGTAACTGTGGAGTTTAAACGAAGATCAAAGCTTACCATTTTCAATTTTTAAAAGTTGTTTTATGTATTATGTAAGTTTGCTATCTCTAATATTTTCTTTCTTCCTTTTGGATCTGATTCCTCTCTTACAATAAGTTCAATTTTGATGTATGCTATCATGCATGCAAATTTAAAGCCTATATCAGATTGCCTTCTGTTGTAGGGAGGGAGTAGGTAAGGGAGGGAGAGAGAAAAATTGTAATACTCAAAATCTTGTAAAAAAATAATTGTTAGAAACCACCATTGTATGTAATTGAAAAGCAAAATATTTATATAATAATAAATAAGGTTCTAGTCAAGAATAATTTAAAGGCTATTGATTCATTTTCCTTCTTATTTGTTTGGACTGTGAAAAAAATGATCATAAAGATTGATAAGTATAATTTGAATTCAATAAAACCTTAGCATAAAAATTATTTTTGGTGGCTGCAAATATTTCTCTGTCACCATAATTCAGAATGTGGTCACCACCAGTTCAATCCTTGATAAGAAAAGAGGTAACTGTAGGTAAAAACATGATGATTTTGAGTCATAAAAATAAAAACAAAAGTTTCAAATACTAATAATAGAAAGGAGAGGATCTCTATCAGTTGAATAGAATTCACCTGAACTCATCTTAAAATAGCTATCTTCGGTTTTTTTACCTCCCTTGGTCAAGTTAGTCTTAGTCAACTTAGACTACAACTATAGTTGTAGGGGGAAGAAAGTATATTCAGAATAAGGGTAAGGGAAATTAGAGAAAAATCCTAAAAACAATTTAAAAACAAAGCCCATTTTGATCTTTTGATATTCATGGCTGGCTATTTTTGAAAGCTTTCTTAAAAGGAGGGAGACCTAAGTCAGTTTTGAAATGAAACAAGTAGTTTCATCATTGATTTTTTTTGATATTTCAATTTTCCACAATATATTTTTTCTCTCAAATGGGCAACATATCTGCTCCCTCATCTATTTCTAACCTTCCTTTTCTACTTGGCCAGAAAAAAATTTCCAGTGCAAGTACATTTAATATTTCATGATACTCAATTTTTCACCTGTATCAACCTCCAACTCAACAAAAATAATTTTCCTTATGAGTCTCATAAATGGTGTCATTTTTAAAGAGAACATTTCAAAAGACCCATATTATAATATAGTGATATGACAAAATCTCTTGCCTAGGACATTCAAACTTACACCTAAATCTCCAGGAGGCTTGTGGAGGTCAACATTTATACAGTATTTATAATGAAAAGCTCAGGAAACATCTTTCTACTATTACATTTCATGCATGTCAGTACATTTTCCACCATGAGACTGACATCTTTACTATCTAAGGCAATTTAGTCACCAAACCAAAATGGAAATAAAAGCATAAAACGTTTTATTTTCCTGACTGCTTTTAAAACAGATCTATTTCAAAGCTTTTCTGGAAAGAGTATTTATTGATAAGTTGTCCTCTATGTCTTTATTACTATTGCAATTATCACAAAAACATAAAATAATGATTTAAAGACTAAAGGCAATTAACTGCTTCTAAATTTTAGTAACCACCATTTGAATGATTTCCCTTGATGTATAAAATTATTGGGGTAATAGCAAAGTATAATCCTGCAATGTGGGTTTATTTCAAAAGGCCCATATGAGAATATAATGATTTGACATAATCTCTGTCTGGCAACCTTCACAATGTTAGAATCTGCTGATGAAGATGACGATTGATGATGAAGATGATGATACACACACACACACACGTGTGTGTGTGTGTGACATATGAAACAGTGGAACTAAGTGACTTGTATGCAATCAAACAGCTAGTAAGCATCACGTGGCTGAGACCACATTTGAATTCAAGTCTTCCTGAGTCCAGGACTGTTGCTCTGTGCCATCTAACTGCCCCTTTTATATGTATGTATTTGTCTATGTTTATATCTCTGTATAGAGATATATTTGAGGAAACCAGCCAATATCATCATATTCATCACCATCATCATCCTTATCATCATCACGTACATATGTGAAGTTGGATTTGAACCCAGGTCTTCCTGACTCCAGATCCAAATCACTATTCATGTTCCACCCATGTTCACTATGCTGACTTTGCAAGACAATGATTAGTAATTGGTTGGTTATGAATTCAAATTCATTTAGAAACAGTGTGCTCACCAGTAGTATAATCAGATGAGAAAATAGAATCAAGTGACTCATTCAAGGTAGTTAACACATTTACTAAGAGGTATTGGACACTCAAAGAGAAGATATTCTGTTTCCAATTCTAGGACTTCTACACACAGTGCCCTTCTCTCCAGTACAAGATGTAAGGACATGTAGGGCACTGGATGAATTGCTTAACTAATACAAGTCTCAATTTCATCACCTATAAAATGATTGGATTGAGCTAACTAGCTAATCTCTAAATTCATTTTGAGCTTTAAATCTATGATCCAGAAAATAGAGTACAGAACAAAGTGAAAGCATGTTTAACAACATTCTGAAAAAAGGATGAATATGAAGCTCTTGAAATAGTTCATCCAGCAGTAATTCCCCTTTATTGCCTTTGAAGTAGTTACTACAGTGAATGGTAATATTCAATAGCAAAGTTAAGGCAGACAGAATAAAGATACTGATTTGATAAAGGAGAATGAATTATTTATTAAATAAATAAAGCACTTTATATCAATAATTAAAGTAAATCTGCAAGAAATTGTTACAATAATACATTTAGTTATTGGTTTTTCTGTATATTTTCTGTATATTTGCAGTGGGTGATGGTAATAGAATGTTTTGGGAAAATAATCTCCGTAAATGAGAAAACTGCATTTTTTTCCTACTTGGATAAGTGTTTAAACTCAATTCATATGATGTCACCAGAAAGAAATTAGTGTTAGATGTGGTGTCGACATCAAAGACTAACATATCAAAATATTTCACATAAAAAACAAGCATAAACTATCACACCTTTATATATTCATTATTGAGAATTTAAACTATTAAGCTGCTGATTTGTATGCAAGTAATCTTGCTAATCCAACAACCTAATTATCTGTTATTTTTTACCATCATCATCACCATGATTATTTATATACATGTAATGTTTACATTTTAATTCAATTTAGTGTTTGCATAACACTGTGTATATGGGGTCTAGACAGCAGAAATAATCACCAGACAATGAAAAAAAAAAGGAAGCTATAGTGCAAATGTCATCTGAAAAACAAAAAGTGAAAATAACTGATTGGAAATAAATAAATGAAGGATAATGTGATGTATACTCATTTTATTCAACCTTTTCTTTTGTGTTTTGCTCATATATGGTATACAGATATGATTTTGTATGAGATGTGCTTTGATCAAATCCTAGGAATTTCAGTAGGTGATTTAATCCTTATTTTCATTCACATAATTATTATTTGTTTCTATGATTTATTCTTTGAACTACTCATCGTTTAAAATTTTATTGGTGCTGATGTGATTCTGTCTTTTTTGTGTTACTCAAATTGATTGTTATTTGTGGTGCTTCAGTGTCTGCAAAGTAATTGTTAACTAATTTTTTACATTTATATATTTTATATATAATGTATTAATATATGATCAAGTTTCATAAAAGTCCTATGCAGCACTAAGAAACAAGTATATCTTTAGTTGTATCATTTGCAGGTTATCATAAGATTTTTTGGTCTCAGTTCTATATTTTGTTTTTTGCTTATCTTTGTGACTTTATATTTTACTGCCTATGTATTCTTGTAGTTCAATTAATTTTCTTTGTGAGTTTATAATGCTAAGATATTTAGAGAATATGTGTAACATCAATATTGTATTATTATGTTTGATTCCTTTCCAAACAATTATCAGAAATTATTATATGCAATTATATGCCAACAAAACAGAACAGAAAATCCTTACCTTCCAAAATAAAAAAAAACAAAACTTGAGGGTTCCTGAAGACCAAATTGAGATCTTATATAACATAATCTTAGAAAAGAAATAAAACATTCTGTCAAGAAACTACCAAAGGGAAAAGAGAATCCATTATCTTTATAAATTTACATAAGAATTCCAGTAATTTTTAAAAAAATAAATAGTAACCGTATTACATATATTATTCTCAAAAATTATAAAACTTCCTATTGATTCCTTTTATGAACAATATATGGACCTATACATAAAGGAAAGATAAAACAAAACAAATATCATTAATGAATATAATTTCAAAAATTTTAAATGGAAACCCTTAAAACATACTAAAGTAATTCATCCAATATATCAGTCATTATGAGTACATTTGAATAATCCCAGAGATTCAAGGATGATTCAACATTAGGAAAACAATCAATATTATTAAGAATATTAAGAACAAAAATATATAACACTACATAATTATTTCAATATATGGATAAAAATACTGTAATGAGGTACAACACTTATGCTAAAACAAAGACTATAAAGTATAGGCATAGAAGTACCTTTGATAATATCCAAAAACTTAATATATAAATCCAAAACTAATCATCAAATGCAGTGTGAATACCCATAATATGTAGCTAATAAATGGTTTCTAAAAGATTGGCACAAAAACCTTTTATACTAGAAATAGTAACAAAATAATAAAAAAGAAATTTGTAAGTGTAAATAGATAAAGATTTGATTATAATATTATTGTTTCTTAAATTCTAGAAAATCAGTAAAGATAGTAATTAAAGCAATTAATAGCTTTGGGAAAGCTGTAACTACAATATAACCCCTCAAAAATTAACAGCATTTATAGACTAATAAAATCCCAAAGACAATAATAAAAAGGAAATAACCATGTCAAATTATTAAAAATATATATAAAATCTCTGGGAATCACTATATCAAACCATAAAGTAGTTGCATACAAATAATTACAAAATTTTGCTCCAGAAATAATGAATTTAAATAGTTGGAAGAATATTCAGTGTTCATGGACAGGCTATGTATGCCATTATGATTTTTTTTTTAATATTACCATATTGACCTTTGCAAACTAAACAAAAATAAAATAAAATAAAATAAAATCCAACAACATCAAGAACAAATGTTAAATGGGGATAGATACCAAACTTTGATCAGAGAAATTTCATATTGAATTTTAATTTTTACTGTTTGATGGTTTTGCTTCTTATCCTAGGTGCATTAATTTTTGCTGGTCTAATAGCTTCTCAATTTCACATTTTGTAATTGTCTCTATTATTCATTTCATTAAGAAAATATTTCTTAGGGGTAGATAGCTGGCACAGTGGATAAAGCACCAGCCCTGGAGTCAGGAGTACCTGGGTTCAAATCCGACCTCAGACACTTAATAATTACCTAGCTGTGTGGCCTTGGGCAAGCCACTTAACCCCATTTGCCTTACAAAAACCTAAAAAACATATATTTCTTTCCTTTAGCATTCTTCTGCCTTACAGAGTATGATATTGATGGTGAGTCAAGAGTACTGCACTTGGAGTCAAGAAGATTCATCTTGAGTTCAAATTTTGTCTCAGACACATATTAGCTATGTGACTCTTAGCAAGTCACTTAATCCAATTTGTTGCAATCTTTTTTCTTCATTTTTAGGGGTTCTTTTTGGTTTTTTGCAAGGCAAATGGGGTTAAGTGGCTTGCCCAAGACCACACAGCTAGGTAATTATTAAGTGTCTGAGACCGGATTTGAACCCAGGTACTCCTGATTCCAGGACTGGTGCTTTATCCACTGCACCACCTCCCTGCTCCTGTTGCAATATTTCATCTATAAAATGAGCTGGAGAAAGAACTGGCAAGCAATTCAAGTATCTTTGCCAATGAAACCCAGATGGAGTCCCAGAGTCAGACATGACTGAAATGACTAAAGAGCAATAACAAGTTTCTGTCATGCTGCTTTCCAGTTTTAGCACCATTTTGAGCAAATAATGAATTCTTGTTCCAATAACTTGGATCTTGGATTTGTCAAACACTAGATTGTTGTGGTCATTTGTTATTATTATAATATAGCTAATTTATGTCTCTGATCCATCCCTCTATTTTTTATCCATTATCAAATTATTTTAGTTACTACTTTGTAATACAATTTGAGATGATATTGATAGACTTCCATCACTGATTACATTTTCAATTTCATTATCTTTCCTGTCATGGAAACGTCCTAATAATTATTAGCATTAAAATTTCTAAAGTACAGTGCATGCATTTTTCTCCTTTAATCCTCACAATAGTCCTCTGAGATTTTATTTCTTTTATAGATAAGAAAATAAACTTACCTGTGTGACTTACCAGTGGTCACCCAGACATTGGACATGATTTTGGGGGGGGTTTGCAAGGCAATGGGGTTAAGTGACTTACCTAAGGTCACAAAACTAGGTAATTATTAAGTGTCTGAGGCAGGATTTGAACTCGTCTCCCTGACTTCAGGGTCAGTGATCTATCCACTGTGCCACTTAGCTGCCCTGGATATGACATTTTAATCAACAGTTCTTTTACCTCCCCTTTCGGCACTTTTTCTCCTACAAGGTATTATCTTTCCAGATATTTCTCAAATAAAATAAGATAAAATATCCAAACCAATCTAAACCAAACCAAACAAACAACTTGCTGCATTTAAAGGGTTTACATTAAAACATTTCTCCCTAATTATCAACTGTTCATTTCTATATTTTAATTCATATTACTTCAACAATTATTGTTATTTTAAATTATTGATAGAAAAATTTTCTTGCCAAATCTCATTTGAAAAAGGATTGGCTCAGTCTACTTTTGAATTTTTGCTATCTCTTTTTAGTGAGATGATATTCAATTCTGTTCTCACATAGCTTAAGAGTATTAACAGAATAAGAAGAATAATCTCCAAATGAAGAACCAAGATAACTCTATTAGGTTTTAAAGAACTGCATGTCTGACAAAATGTGATGTTTCCCTTAATCTTAAATCCTTAATGTGCTTAGGTATGGGTATAGTTCACATAGACCTTTTTTTTAATCTATAACAATCATTATGTTACTCATCAGAATGAGGAATAGGATGAAAGAAAATGAAAATTTTGCTTCCTCAGTAAATGAAACTCATTTTGACTGGGCATTTTTTAGCATATAAGGATATTGCACATTGTGGTTGAAGTTCAAAGCATCTAGCAATGGTAATATAAAAAGTACTATTATTATTATTGTCTGCAAGCATTTGGCTTTGGGAAACCTGAAGGAATTTCTCCAGTCATGCTAAATGGTGAAAGGTTCAGCAACTTTTATCAAAGGCTTCTTAACAAGATATATACCATTCCATGTAGATTAACCCACAGTATTATCACTCAGGATTTAAAACAGTGAGAGAATGATTTTCCGTTTTTTAAAAAACATAACTTTCAAAAGCCCTAGTCTTTGTTTTCTCCTTTTTTTCCTTAAAAGTAGTTTCTGTCTTGTCCTACTCCAAGGAAGTTATTCACACCTCTGGCAAGGATTGTAGTCAATTTAGTGGGGGAGGAAGTGAACACCAATTGCTCTTTATGTTAAAGCTCCCAAGTCAAAGAATCTAATAATCAAACAGGCCATTACAACCACTGTTTAATAATAACTATTTGAAAAGCTCATCAGAAAATAGATAATGCCTCCATGTGTCTGTCGGCCTGCTTTATATATGCCCTGGTAGAACAGCATATGGTTGCTTTGATGGAAAGTAATGGAAAATGACAGGCTGTTTAAAGATGCTCTAGCCACAATTTCATGAATAATGCATGAGAGTAACAGGTATAATCAGTTCAGTTTAATAGTCTGCAGCCTCTGGAGAGACAACAGCAGCATACAGAAGAATTACTCTTCCTTTTGGGGGTACCTTGCAGTAGTTTTCTTTAGAAAAATCTTTTTCCTCTCTCTTTGATATTATTTAGGATTGGTCACCCTGCCTTTACATTATCAACCCAACACAAAATTAAAATGATGGAAGTCTTTTAACTATTAATAGCAAGTTTCATCCTCTTACTTCCTGAAATTTATACCAGAGATAAAGCTTAATCCAAACTGCAACTAATTTTCAGATTCTGTGAATAGGAAAAAAATTTGAACAAAACTTCAAGGCTTCAAGTTTTCATTGGAGAATATTGGTTTAGTTGAAATTGAGTTCTTGGTCTAAAGAAATTTCCTAGGAATTATCTTTCACTACAATTTCTGTTGATAAATCTTTCATAATGATTCAAATATAAAATTTCTAATTCTATATTTATGCTTATTTCTCCATAGATTATTGCTGAAAATATCATTCAGTAATCCAAGAAAATAAGGTGGCATGTAGATAGTTTAATGGATCAATTATAGAAACATTATTTTTGCTTAATACAGAGATTTGGTTATTGTCATTAATCTTTGCTTCTACTTCACAAAATGAGAGAGAATGGGCCTGCCTAAGCCTTAATTAATGGCAGTGTAAAACAGTAGGGTTTTTTATTTCCTTAAAAGATATTTTCTAATACTTAGTTTGAATCCTATAGATTCAAATAAACAAACATACTAAACTTACTGTACTCAGTAAGCAAACTTACTGAATTCTCTGGTAAAAAAAATGTTTAGCTAAAACACATTGTTCCTGCCTTCGAGAAGCTTACAGTGAAAAGTTACAGGAAAATAAGAAACTGACAGAGTCAACTTTTTTAAATGATACATGATGAATATGTTAGAAAGTGAAATCAGCAATATATTCATAATTGACAAGAATTAGCTTTTTAGATGTCAGAAATGTAAATGCTTGAAGACAGAATTCTTTGAAAGATTTTCAAAGGCTTTGGTGTAAATTTTGTCTCCACTGAGACAAATGCCACCCATTCATACCTTTCATGTTCCTATTTTTCTACAAACCATCTACAGATGAACAAGTTTCAGACTCTCCTACAATTAGCAAGATATGGATACTATGGATATGAAAGAAATAATCATGTTGTCACATATTGGTTTTCAACATGTGACCAACATTCATCTTTTTTTTTCTGATCATATAGTGAAAGCTCTGACTCTAACTTATCTCTCCATTCTTCCTACATAATACTCCCCCATCACATTCTCAATATGGTAGTTAAAATGATTTATTTCTATTCCATATAACATAATATTCCAACTCTTATCTCCTTTTCACTAGATTCATGAGATTTCTATTACCACCTCTACATTTTGGAAGCCCAAGTTTACTTCAAAGTTCAGATGAAAGACATGTTTTATATGAGACCTTTATTGATTCTTCCTTAAATCCTATCTACCTTAATTCAGACAAAATGCTTTTTAAAAAATTTTTATTATATATTTTGTATATGATCTTTAATTGCTATTTTTCTTTAGTAGAATACCAGTCTTCTGAAGACACGGACCTCTAGATCATTTACAAATTAAATTACTTTGTGATTACAGATTATAGAATCATGAATATAGAGCTAAAAAGGATATTTCATGTTATTTAGTCTATCTCTGTCATTACCAAATTATGAAACAGTAACTCAGAGTAATGAAGCAACTTGGCCCAGATTGCAAAGAGAGTAAATGGTAGAGATGACATTCAAACTGAGATTTTCTGTATCTGAAGTGAGTACTTTTTCCCACTGAAAACCATAAAGAATCATCTAGGAATTCTGGTATTTAAAAAAATGAATTTTTGCTGTATAGAATAAATTGCAATTATTGAGAAAATACTACATAACTTTCCACAAATCTATTTTGATAATCTGCCTTTTAAATTCGACCTCAGGTTTCATACTAGTATAAAAACCATCCAAGATCAATCAAAATTTATCTTCTTATAAAATAACTCCAGTTCCTGTCATTTAATTGAATGTTGTTATAGAAATATACATTCTTCTTCAACTTGGTTTTTTCATATATATATATATGCCAAGGCATCATATATCTTTTGTATAACTATAGAGCTAATTGTGGAGGTCCTTTAGTGTTCTGTGATCAGTGCAATCTAGATAGTGTCTTCTAAAAACAATCGCATTTCTAGAACCTTTAAATGAAGAGGAAATTGATCTATATTTAACACTGTCCCATAATACAATAAAAACGCTATTTAGGAAAATACTGTGATTTATAAACTTTATGAGTCTTTTCTAAAAATGACAGTATCCAAAAAGCAAGACAGGGAGTTTTAGACTGTCTTCATAGTAGAGAAAAGCTGCATGAGAAGAACAGTAATATGTCACCTTCTCAATGACATGTCTTATTAACCAACCACACCCTCACTAGAAGTACTTTACTGAATCAGGTTATATAAGAAAGAAGACTGGTTTGGAAGCAGTTAGATTCCAAATTCATGCCAAGACACACCCATCCAAGTTAAAAATGTATAAGAAAAGACAACTAGGAATAGGGAAAAATAATTTCATAGAATGACAATGATCTAAAATATTCTGAATTCTATTATATTAACACATTTCTAGCCAATGGCTATGAGTTTTACCTAAACATGGCTTCTTTGCTAATGACATCATCTACCAATTTGAAGGACTGAATCTTCCTTTCAGAACAAGATTATCAACTAAGAATGAAGAAGTTTACCTCATGATCTTTAGCACTTATTTATATATACTCTGAAAATATGCTCTTCTTATTTGTCATTTCCATGAAAAGTAACACAAATATGTATCTAGTCACACTCCTGTTCAGTGAATCAATCAATCAATCAACCATTCAACAAAAATTTATTGATGTTTTTAAACTTTCCAGAAGCTATTCAAAGCACTGAAATACAAAATAAGGACAAATGAGACAATGCCAAACCCTCTGATTTATGCACCAGAAGAGGCAAGAATTTTCCTCCAGATTGCCCTCAAAGCCTTCATATTCATGAGAAGTAATTTTACTTTTGAGCTCTCTCTTTCCAGTCTAATAAAACTTGCTGGGCATTGCTTCTAGAGCTCCACATACCATATCTTTCCTCAAACTTTTTTTTAATTTATTTTTTTTATTCTCATTTTGTACAAATGTTTTTTTACATTAATAAAATATTCTTGTTTACAAGTAAACAAAATACCCCTCCTCCCCCATGAATATAGATAGACTTGCTTGGGCAAAAAAGTAAAGGGGAGAGAAAAAAATTAAAATTAAAAAAAATAATAGTAACAATTGTAGGTATGGCCAGGTGGTGCAATGGACGAAGCACCAGCCCTGGAGCCACGAGCACCCAAGCCCATATCTAGCCTCATAAATCTAACAATCACCCAGCCCTGTGACATGCAAGCCACCCGATCCCCACTGTCCTGCAAAAAACAAAAAAAAAGACCCAAAATAAAATAAAATAGAAATAATAGTAGGGGTGGCTGGGTGGCAGACAGAGCATTGGCCCTTGAGCCAGGAGCACCTGGGTCCAAATCCGGCCCCAGACACCCATAGATCACCCTGCTATGTGGCCCCAGGCAGGCCACCCAGCCCCACTTGCCCTGCACCCTCCCCCAAATAATCATAACAAAAAATGTGCTTGAGTCTTTGTTCCAACACCAACAACTCTGTCATGGGTGGATCTCAGTCTTTATGATAAGTCCATCACAAAAGTGACTTCCATATTTTTCCACCATTGGCATTGCTGATCTCAACTCCCTCCTTTCTTATTTCTTCACTACCATGTACTGTATTTTCTCTCTCCTTTCACTGTGACAAAGCTGTAGGGTCGTTGACTGGCTCAGCAGACAGATCCCTGGTCCTGGGGCCAAGAAGCCCTGAGCCCCCATACCACCCCTTAGGTCCAGAATCAACCTGGCCCCATGGTCCTGGACAGGCCTTCCAATCCCAGCCCCTTGCAAGAAGTAAAAAAGAAAATGTGTTATATCTGACCACTCTCCCCCCAAGGTACATCCTCTCCTCCTTTATTCACATCCCCACCCCTTCCCCCTGCTCCCCCCTCCTTCTTACTCCAGATGCCTATACCCCATTGAGTATATATGCTGTTTCCTCTCCTAGCCATCTCTGATGACAGCAAAGGTTCCCTCATTCCCCCTTGCCTCCCCCCTTCCATATCATTGCAATAGCTCATTGTAATAAAAAAAATCTTACGTGAAATATCTTGGAATATTCCCCCTCTCCTTTTTCTTTCTCCCATTCCATTTCCCTTTTTTTCTATTGATTCCATTTTTACACCATATTTTATCTTCGAATTCAGCTTCCTCCTGTGCTTCAACTATAAAAGCTCTCTCTACCTGCTCTATTAACTGAGAAGGTTCATATGAGTATTATCAGTGTCATTTTTCTATGCAGGAATGCATGCAGTTCATCCTCATTAAGTCCCTCATATTTCCCCCTTCTCCTCCAATCTCCATGCTTCACCTGAGTCCTGTATCTGAAGATCAAACCTGTTCAGCTCTGGCCATTCCAAAAGGAACCTTTGAAATTCCCCTGGTTCATTCAAAGTCCATCTTTTTCCCTGGAAGAGGACATTCAGCCTTGCTGGGTAATTCATTCTTGGCTGCATTCTAAGCTCTCTTACCTTCTGATATATTGTATTCCAAGCCCTACGAGCTTCCAATGTAGTTGTTGCTAAGTCCTGTGTGATCCTGACTGCAGCTCCATGATATTTGAATTGTGTCCTTCTGGCTGCTTGTAATATTTTCTCTTTGACTTGGGAGTTCTGGAACTTGGCTATAATATTCCTAGGGGTTGGTTTTTTGGGATCTCTTTCTCTGAGAGATCAGTGGATTCTCTCCATTTCTATTTTGCCCTATGCTTCTAGAATATCAGGGCAATTTTCCTGTAGTAATTCTTTGAAAATGATGTCAAGGCTCTTATCCTGATCATGACTTTAAGGTATTGCAATAATTTTTAAATTATCTGTCCTAAGTCTGTTTTCCATATCAGTTGTTTTTTCAATGAGATATTTCATATTTTCTTCTAATTTTTCATTTTTTTTTGTTTTGAAGTATTGATTCCCGATTTCTGGTAAATTCATCAATCTCCCTGAATTCTATTCTTTGTCTGAAGGATTTGTTCTCCTCAGAGACTTTTCTTATCTGTTTTTCCATCTGGCCAATTTTGCTTTTTAAAGCATTCTTCTCCTCAATAATTTTTTGAACTGTTTTATCCATTTGACCTAAGCTGGTTTTTAGTATGCTATTTTCTTCAGCCTTTTTTTGGATTTCCTTGACTAAGCTGCTGACTTCATTTTCATGTTTTTCCTGCATCTCTCTCCTTTCTTTTCCCAGTTTTTCTTCCAACTCCCTCATTTGATTTTCAAAGTCTTTTTTGAGCTCTGTCATAGCCTGAGCCCAATTTCTGTTTTTCTTGGAGTCTTTATATGCAGGAGCTTGTGCTTCCTCCTCTTCAGACTGAGTATTTTGGTCCTTCTTTGGCTCACTTGTAAAATATTTCTCAATAGTCTTCCTTTTGTTTCTCTGCTTGCTCATTTTTCCAGCCTGGGCCTAGTTTGGGGTGTTTCTTGAACTTTTGGGACACTCCCACAAGGGTCTCAGTGTGTGAGGCTCTGTCCTCCCTCCTAGTCTGTGAATGACCATAAGCACCCCCCTCTGCCACGGGGCTGAGATGGAGGGGGCCCTGCTGTTCTATTGGGGGGGGGCCTAGACTGGGATCAGGATCTGAATGTGGTCAGAGCCCCAGAGTCCTGTTCCAGGGGCAGAGGACCGAGCTGTCCTCAAACTTTTAAAAGGCAATTCCACCATATCTACAATGAACTTCCTTCTCATTCTTGACTCATAGGTTTAATGAATAGCTAAGATGGTGCTGCCTCCTACATCAGTCCTTTGCTGATTTCACTAATTGTTAGTGCCCTATTCTGGTTGAAATTTCTTTATATGAAATGTGTATTTGCTCATATCTTAAATTCTCAAGTAAAGGGGAGCCAAACCTTTTAGCTCCTCTGGGCTAAGTCTCTTAACAAAACCTTCTAAGGGCTGCATACAGAATTCAATGCCCAATCCTGAATCCAATGTAACTCACACCACCAATGAGTAAGGCAATAAATGAGATACTGGGGGCTATTAGAATGGCCCTGAACCACAATTGTACCCTCAGGTTGTAAGTTGTTCACATCTGCCTAGTAGAATGGAAGTTACTTGGGGGTAAAGAATATTTTATTTTTATTTTTGTATCTTCAAGATCTACATACATACAGTGACCTGTATGAAGTGAGAACTTAAATTTTCATTAGTGATTGAATTATTGCATTTGCGATCAGTTGATATCAATCAAAAATAGTTGCTTAGCACCTTCTATTTGCAGATCACTGTCCTGATATAGGAATACAAAAAGAGACAGAATAGAGTCCCTATTTTCAAGGACCTTACAATATAATGGAGGGAATACAACATGCAAAGAACTATAACCAAAGCAAAATATATAGGCAACAAATAGTAAATAAGGAGCAGAGGAAAGACACTAGAATTAAGAGGAAAGAAACAAGACTTCTAGTAAAAGAAAGAATTTTCATTTGTGATTTAGAGGAAGCTGGGGTTATTAGCATTAAGTAAAGAGAAGGTAGAAAATTCTAGACATGGGGGAACAGTCAGAGAAAATACATAAACCTAAGTGACAGTGTGTTGAATGTAGGAAAAGCCAGTGTCATCGTATTTAATTTCATATCAGGGAATAAGGTGTGGGATGACTGGAGGAAAGTGTTGCTCTCTACAGTAATAAAGAAGATAAAAAGGGGATAAGGGTATACAATAAGCAGATACATTTTTTGTAATGTTGAGTTTAATATGTCTATTGGATTTTCAATTCGAGATGTATGAAAGATGATTGCAAATACAAAATTTGAGGTCAGCAGAGAGTATAGGGAAGATTACATAAATTTGAGAATCATCAGCATAAAATGATAATTAAATCTGTGGGAAATGTATTACAGAAGCAAAAGAGAAGAGAAAATTCAGGGAAAATTCTGAAACATATCAGTGGATAGAGCGTGTGACCAAGAAGAAATTGAACAAAAGAGACAGAACAAGAGAGATGATGTATGAAAGAAAAGAAGCAGGAGAGAATGATCTCTTGAAAACTAAAAGAAAATGAAGCAGGGAATCTCTGGGCAGAGAAAAATATTGTATTTTTTTCTTTCTGTTATAATTCTTTTTTTCCCTTGTACTGTTATAATGCCAGGCACTCTGTTAAAGCAATTAATCTATAAAATGACTAAACCTTTCCTATTTTCTATGTTGACTCTGCTCTAGTCTGGCATGTAATCCTATCTAAACTAGGATCTCTAAGTTATTTCACCAGGACAAATATCATATAAATTCCATGAGGCTAAAATATGTTGTGTTAACAAAAATTTTAAGTCCTAGTCAAACTGATGCCTTTAGTAAAGGTTCTATAAATTCCTACAGCTAAACTCCAACTCTAAATCCCATCTTGTACACTGTTACTCCTCAGTCCTTCCCTGGTACTGCCCTAACCTATTCCCTAACTTCCTCAGTTCTGCTCTATACTACACCTAATAAAAATAAAATACAAAATACAATATATCCCTCTCCTTTAAAATTTCTTTGGAAAATATCATCTTTCACCCTCCAAGTTGCTGAGCTCATCTCATCTCTGCTGACAACCTAGCTGCAGCTGTATTCCTCTTCTTCATGCTTTCACCTCCCTTAAGGTAATCATGGCAACTGCTGCTACTGCTGCCCCCTTCTTTTCTTAACTTTCACTACTTTTTTAAAACTCAATTTCTTTGCCATACAGCTTCCTTAAAGAACCCTATGAATTAGGTTGTAACTTTTTTCTTGCAGTAACCTGTGAATTAAAATTCATCAATTTTTCTTATATGCCTGAGTCAGAGAACCTTGTGTTTTCTTCACTAATAAATGAACCCCCATCAATCCTCACAAAATCCCCTCACCTGAGCAATTAACTCATCATCATAATTAGTAACAATAATTAATATGAAAGTGAGTCACTGACAGGTCAAGGAGAATGAGGGTAGAGAAAAGGCCATTTGATTTGATAATCAAAGACCATTAGATCCTTTGAAGAGAACAGTTTTGGTGGAATGATAAGAAATAAATCTGAAATAAGAGATGAAGAAGAAAGAGAGGAGAAAAAATTGAGGCACCTAATATTGATGACTTTTTTGAGGGGTTTAGGTACAAAGTAATAGATAGATAAACAGTGATAGAGAAGATAGAAGGAACAAGTGAGAGGGTTTTTTTAGGATTAGAGAGACAAAATCATATTTTTAGGAATTATGGTATGAAACAGTAGATAGGGAGAAAATGAAAATAAGTTTAAAAAAAAGAGAAGTTGGAGATGGCTTCCTATTAAAGGGGGGGGTGTATTTTAGTAGGAACCTAAATCCAAAAAGTTAGTATATGGAGTTGAAGAGATTCATATCTCTTCATCTTGCCTAGTAAAACATATGCAACACTTAGCCAAAACTAAAAAGAAGAAAAGAAATGAAAAGAAGTTTATAAATTCAGGATGAAATAGGTTCACTTGAACAAGTTGGGAGGGTTGGTGTTGGCAAGGAATAAATATTTTTCATCATGGGATTGGGGTGAAGGAGAAGGCATTGACACAATACATCTGAGTGATAGACAAGGGTTGGGTAGAAGAGGGAGAACACAGTGCAAAGGCTCAATTTTATGTGTAAAATACAAGAGAAAGTTCCCAGCAGAGAGAAGGGGGAAGGGGAAAAAATGAAGGTTTGTGATGCAATGGAAAATATCACTGTAGAGAGTGCAATATTAGGTTTATAAATTAGGGGGAATAGGATTGCCTAAGCAACAGTGATTGTCCAATAAGGTTGTATAATATAAATTTCTAATTGATGCAGTCATTGGGCAGTTAAATAATGCAGTAGCCTTCAAATCAGGAGGATAGAGTTTGAATCCAGCTTCAGACACTTAACTCTTACTAGTAATGTGACCTTGGCCAAGTCACTAAACCCTGATTGCTTTGCATTCAGTGCATTCTAGTCATCCTGATTCATGTCTGGCCACTGGACCCAGATGGCCCTGGAGGAGAAAGTGAGGCTGGTGACTTAGCACAGCACCCCTCATTCAAATCCAATTCACATGCTTGTAATGGACATCACCTCCCTGATACTGTGTTCTTCAAAAATGAAGGGCAAAACATATTATTGTAAGATTTAGTCATAAAGCTTGTATGACTATCTTTCTTTATTTCAAACATGATTATAGGTATGAAGGTGGCAAATGGTTAGAGTAATCAGAAATTTGACTAGAAGTAATTGGTGATATGATAAAGGTTATGATGATGTTTGTCCCTTGTTCTTGGAGAAGATCATAATATCAGGAAGTGATGCCATGACAAGCATCTGAATGGATTTGAGTAAAGGAATGCTGTATTAAGTTAAGTTACTTTCTCCTCTAGAACTATCTGAGTCCAGCAAGGGGTTTGAAATATGATATTCAGGAAAGTAAAAGAGTCAGGATTTACAGTCAAGAATCACTTACACTGACATATATATATACATATATATATATATATATATATATATATATATATATATACATATAATTATATAGAGGATGTAAACATTCCTCAGGACATGAAAAAAGAATTTGACATTCAAATATAAGACTAAACACAAGTATAAAAAAAGGAAAAAAAACAATTATAAGGGACTCAACAAAGTTAAACTATTTTACATTCCTATATGGTAAAAAGATACATATAACTACTAAGAATTTTATCATAATTAGGACAGTTAGAAGAATTATCCATAGTCTGAGAAAGACAGTTTAAGTAAATTATATTGGAATTATCTGAAAAGAAATGAAACATTGAGAAAGAGGGTTACACTGAGAGAGGGAGAACACAGAAAAGAATATCAAGGAAAATTTTCTTATACATAAGAGGCATGCAATGAAGAGCTTCTATAATAGAGGAGAAATGTGAGAGATGGGTAATGCATGAATTTTACTATAATCCGAATTGGTTCATACACACAGACATACATACAAGTATACAAATACACACATATGCATACATATATACACACATTCATATGTTTTATATTCACAAATACACTCATTGAGTACAGAAATCTATCTTAATAGAGTAATAAGAAGGGAAGATATTGAGATATTGTCAGGGGGAGAGATAATGAAAGGAGCACAGATTAAGGAATGCAGTATTTAAAAGCAAAGCTTTTGGGGAGAGGGATATGATAAAAAGAGAGAACAAAAGATAATATGAACCTATAAAATTGAAACATAGAAACAACGTTTTGGTAAATCATGAAGCAAATTTTTTTTAAAATGTGTTGTTTCTCTGAAAAAGGCCTCATTTTTCAAATGAATATGGAAATAGCTAAAATTATAAAAATGAGACATTTCCCAATTGAAAAATAATTAAAGTACATAAACAAATAGAGTTTTCAGAAGAAAACATCAAAACTAATAATCTAATAATCACTATTGATTAGAGAAATGCAAATTAAAACAACTTTTTTTTTTACAACTTCCTTAAAGTGGAAATGACAAATGCTGTAAGAAATGATGGGAAAATAGATATATTAATGAATTGCTAAAAAAGTAGTGTACTGTTCCAACCATCATAGAAAACAATTTCTAATTATGATCAAAAGACAATTTTGCATACCTTTTAATCTAATAATATCATTTCTAGATCTGTGTTCCAAAGAGATCAAAGAAAACTAAAAGCACCTACAGATATATATCAAAGATAATAGCTTTTTAATTTTGGCAAAAATACATTAAGGAGATGATTGCCATTTAGATATAGGTTGGATAAGTTGTGGCATATGATTGTGATATAGCATTGCTAGGGTATAAGAAATAATGACAGGTGTTTTCAGAGAAGCAGACATGATATGATCTAGATGAACTGATGCAAAGTGAAATAAGAATTGGGAAATCATTGACTATAGTAACAATAATGTTGTAATGCTCATCAACTGTGAAATGCTTGCTTCTCTGATCAACATAATGATGATCCAAGACATTCCCAAAGGATTCATTATGAAAAATACTCTCTCTTTCTCTCTCTCTCTTTCTCTCTCTCTCTCTCTCTCTCTCTCTCGGAGAGAGAGATGATGAACTTCCAGTACAAACTAAAATATAATTTTACATTTTTTCTTTTTTTTTGCAATATGACCTATTTGGAAATATGCATTATATGATTTCACATATATAATTGATAAATTGTCTATCTGTATCTGTTGTTTGGAGAGGAGGGAGGACATCTGGAACTTAATGTTTTAAAAATAAGATGTTTTATATATATATATATATATATATATATATATATATATATATATATATATATATATATGAAACTAAGGAAAAATAGTACCAATAAAATGTGTATTTAGAATGAGAAAAATTATAATCCCATTACTCTAGGTCAAAAAACTCACATCTGAAGAAGTATGTTCATTACTGAAACCCATATGTTAATAATGATTAATAAGCAGGAAAGAACCCAGAGAAGATTGGATAGAATGATGAATGAAATAATACACCAAAATGAAGGAATTCATAATGCTTTTAGCCTAAAGAAGAGTTTAGTGTAGACTGATAACTTTCTTCATATATTTTAAGAGCTGCCACCAGAAAAAGATTTGAATATTCTTTGCTCCAAAAGGAACAATCAGAAGCAATAACTATAAATAAGATTTCAAATTAATGTGTCAAGAATTTTTTTTTGCCAATTAGTGCCATTCAGATCCAGAACTGTAACATAATTCTTCTAGCAAAACTTTGGTAATCACCCTTTTTTTTTAAGGAAGGAAATGGGTTTAAGTGACTTGCCCAAGGTCACATAGCTAGAAGTGTCTCAGTCTAGATTTGAACTCAGGTCCTCCTGACTCCAGGGCCAGTGTTCTATCCACTGTGCCATCCAACTGCATTTGGTCATCACATTTTGAGGGGATAAGGCAAAGCAGGTTTATGGTCACAGATATGTGCATTACATTGTTATTTAGATCCTTTTGGGACTCCAAAGTTTGTGATTCTGTTATCATATTTGTAATATTAAACTTCTAAGCACATGAAGTTTGTTTTAGAATTTGTTTAATGTGTTTGATTATATACTTATGGTCCTACTAGTTCCAGTAATGCAGGTATTACTGAATTTTTGTCAATTCTTTCAAGAGACCAAAGTTATGATTAACTCAATCCAAAGATTTTGGGGAAAAGAAAGACAGATGATTCATTACCTAACATAGATAAATGAATAAGTAATTGATGTCTTGCTTATTTCAGAAATATTTCATACACATGTGAATGTATATAAGGGTGGGGAGAGTCTAAAATATTTATTTAAATAATATTTTCTATATACTCTTTTAATTTTGAATAAAACAGACATTGTACATGAGTTATTGATTCATTCCCCTCTCATCAGTTTCTTCTTTCATTTACTATTAAAAAACTCAATAATGTATTTAGTACTTGATTAGCTCAGTTTGAAACTAAAAAGAGGCATTTCTTGTTTAGTAGTTTCCCTTTGGATACAATAATATATATATTCTACATTTGAAAATTAAAATAAAATTCATCTCTGAAACCTAAAAATGGAAACCAGGAAATGTAGTCCTACTAGAAACCTAGGAAGAATTAACTTTCTAATCAAGTTATAGGAGAGGAATTGAAATTGTGAGACACTCTCTGTAGGGACACCAAATTCACAATTTGAGAAAGGAACATTCCCTATCAGAAATAGAAAGCATTTTTGTTACTGAAAAATGAGACAGAAAAACCACTAAAAAAACTAGCAGAGGATAGAAGAGATGTCACAGCTGAACTCAAAATATATGGCAGCCTGTCAGAAAATCTGAAATCCAAGTTACAGAAAATGAGCACAGGCATAAAAATTGTTCCCAGAACCAACTATTGAAACTACCACATTAATTCTGAGAAAACTTGCATCTTGTGTCATACAATAACAATGTTGTAATAGAATGACTAGTTCTTTATTCAGTATGTATATATTTGGTGCATTCTAAAGTTTAGGCAGTTATAGCAGTGGGTGTAGGTCTTCCAACTATAGACTTTAAAAAAAATTTTTTTTATAAAACCCAGTAAAATTATTCAATACATTCTTTCACCACAATAATCTCAGCACTGATCACCTGAAAAATGGGTAATTGAATACACCTCTTAAATTGCTTTTCCCATGTCTAATCTACCCTGCCTATAACTAACAGACAATCTGACAAGCAATTCATATCTCTCTCTCTTCAAGAGGCTATAATTTCCCTTTGGTTAACAAATGCATATCATTCTGTTTTTCAAGGCCTTGCAAAATTTGTACTTAACCTATCTAATCCAAGAATTTCCAATAAATATTTATTAAACACCTACTATGAGTCAGAAAGTTCTGGGAATTATAATTAATAAAAAGAAAAACAGCCATTGCTGTTAAGAAGTTTACAATCTAAATGAGAGGAGAAAAGAAAACAAAGGAGGCAGGAAACCTGAGGGAGAGGGAAGAGAAGTCAAGAATTACCTCTTGTAGATGCATCCTGTTCTGTGAATTTGAAATCAAATAGAGGGTCAGATGAAAAGTGAAATGAGCCGAAGTCCAATTTCTACCTTCTCTAAATTAGGATTGGGAAAAGTTGATACTTCACATTACATTCCTCTGATCAGAGAAGAGAGGAACCTGAGGGAGGTGGTGTCATTCAAGGCTTGAATTAGCCTTATAATGATATTAGCCTGGAAAAAGCATCTTATTTTATGAAGGCAAAACCAGGCAGATCAGCAGATGAAGAATAGTTTGGTCTAACCCAATTGCAATTTCCTATCTGCATTATTCTCCATTCGCCAGCCTCTGTCATGTGTTGAGATTCATGTTTAAGAAGCATTTCCCAAGCTGTTTGTTTATATATACATACATATATATATGTATGTATATATATATATACACACAAACTTGCTCATTAATATCCAGATTAAAAGCCTTATTCCATCTTCTGATTATCATCATTTCTATATAACAATGCCTATTTCTTCAATAATACCTTCCATATTATTCCAGACCATGAATTATTTCTCTTTTCTTATATCTTTAAATGTTCACATTAACATGTATATGAGTTCTACTGTCCTATATCAGTTGATTATCTTTCTTCCTTTCATTAACTATCAAGTTGGTATGTCATGATTTGGATATTTTATAAACTTAATTTAAAACCAAAATGCTGGGCATTTTGTGGCTGCCATAGTATTATATAAGCTGTTTGAAAACAATAACAGTAACACATTCATTCATTTGCATATTCATCTATTCATTTATATATTTATTCATTTGTTCATTCATTCATTTATTCTTGTTTTTCCCCAAGTATGCTAGGTACATAATGTATTTATTTTGTTAAATTTCATCAAATGTATTGCTTTCCTCTGATTATCTTAAGTTGAATTTTTTTGGAAACCTTGAAAATTCTTCAAGAGTAAATCTGTTTTTTCCCATTCCTGCACACCCTAGAGTGCCATTATAAGCCCACAAAAGGGCCTAGTGATTTCTTCTTGATTTATTAATGACTTTTTTCTATAGTCTTCTAAAATATAAATTAGTGACAATCAATATAACATGAAATGATAAATATTAGGGGGTTTCAGAAAAGCAGTTAGATTAAAGCTTTTTATTGTATTTACAAATTAACCTAACCAATTGAAAATCATTTGGTTTCTTACAATAGAAGTCACTAAATTGCTCCATCTTATTGATTTCTCCTACTGTGAATGAATGCACCCTGGGGATACTCCACTTATTACATACTAATAGATAAATCATTGCTCATAATTCAAAACTTTATAAATATTTGGCATAAAATAAAGGACATTAATAAAAAAGAAAGATGAAAGCAAACTTTTCTACTTTGGCAAAAAGATGGAAAAGAATGAGATAGAGCTCAGTAGCAGCAGCATTTGTATATTCTAGGCCAGTTTTGAAAATTCTGAGTGTATCTTCTATCCTTTTCCACTCCTTCCATGAATGAAAAAAATATTTTTCAATAAATTCTCTTCCATTTGTAATGTTGTTGTTCAATTTCTTTTCTGTGTCTGACTGTGACCATTTGGGGGATTTTCTTGGTAAAGACATGGAGTAGTTTATCATTTCCTTCTTGAGCTCACTTTACAGATGAGAAAACTGGAACAAACAGGATTGAATGACTTGCCCATGTCAGACTGCTGGTAAGTGTCTGAGGTCACACTTCAACACAGATCTTTGAGATTTTAGTTTTGGTACTCAATCTACCTAACATCCAATTTTGGCATTTCTTTTATCCTTTTTTTTCTTTTGTTTTTTCCTTCTTCCTTTCTTTCTTAATTCTTTCATTTATTTATCCAATCATATGTAAAGATAATTTTCGGCATTCATTTTTTTTAGTTTTCTCCCTGTTATTCTTTCCTCTCCCCATTATGATAGGAAATACTTAGCTTGCCCAATTTCTAGGCTATGATATCTATTATGTTGGGTATCTCAGACACTGGATGTTTCCTAGAGCACTATACAGCATATCAAATACTTAAGTAAAATTGAAACAGATTTTCCTGGAATAAAAAAAAAATTTTATTCATAAAAAAAATGCTAAAAAGTGCCACTCATTTAACTTACACTATATTTTGTCTTCCTGTTTCAGTTGTTTGATACTGGATTTTGTCCTTTATTCATCATAAAATTCATGGAATAATCCAGATTGCTATGCTTAAGTAAAAATGTCACCCCCACATTTAAAATTTAAAAGAAAAGCTTGAGTGACTCTCTGGGTTTTCACTCAAGATCATTTACAATTTGATATTTTCCTTATCTTATTTCATTACTTTTCCATTCTACAATTCTATATTCCAGCCAAAATGGATTAATATGTCGCCTGAATATGTCCTGAACTGTCTTAGTTCTCTTAGTTCATACTCTTTATGCCTATATCATTCTCCCTGCCAGCCACTGAAATCTGCCATAGAATTAAAACCCAAAGTATTGCCACCTCCTTTACCCTTCTAATTGCTAATATGGTCCCAGTTAGAATTCATATTGCGTATTATGGTTCATTCTAATTATCTGTAGTGTTTTCTTCTTCTACTGTATTAGAAGTTCCATAAGATTAAGAACTATGCTATCTAAATTTTATATTTAAGGGGCAGCTAGGTGGTCCAGTGGATAAAGCACCAGCCTTGGAGTCAGTAGTACCTGGGTTCAAATCCGGTCTCAGACACTTAATAATTACCTAGCTGTGTGGCCTTGGGCAAGCCACTTAACCCCATTTGCCTTGCAAAAAAAATTATATTTAAACAAAAACTTGGCTCAGTTCTTTGCAAAATAAAGTATGTAATTACTGTCTGTTGTTGTTGGATATGCTGATTGGTCCCAGTTAGTTCAAAAGATGAATCTTGTGAAGAGTCTATCTATATTTAAATTTACACTTTTTGAAGTTATTTAAAAACGTGGTAATTGTTTCTATGCAAATAGAAATATGAAAAGAAAATTTTAATAAGAAAACCATTTCATGAGTTCAATATTCACAATGTCCTTAGCTTTAAGAGAAAAATTATGCTTCTAAAGAGATTTTATTGATCATTTAATATCTGCAATATCACAAATAATTCAATTTTCTGATACTTTTTCTTTAGAAATTTCTAAATATAAAAAGCTTTGTTTTTTGTGTTTTTTCATAAATTCATAGATAATGAATGCTTAATAAAAGTAGGGGGAAATATATCAGTATTTACAGAGGAATATTTTGCAGCATTTTTAATTTTTAATTTTAATTGAAATATCCAACTCTTCTTGACCCATTTAGATTTTTCTTGCAGATATACTAGAGTGTTTTGCCATTTACTTCTCCAGCTCATTTTATAGATGAGGAAACAGACACCAACAAAGTTAAGTGACTTGCCCCGGGTTTCATAGCTAGTAAGTGTCTAAGGCAAGATATGAATTCTAACTCAGATCAAAATTTTATTCACTGGGTGCTGCTAAGTGGCACAGTGGATAAAAGCACCAGGCCTGGAGTCAGGAGTACCTGGGTTCAAATCCAGTCTCAGGTACCTAGCTGTTTGGCCCTGGGCAAGCCACTTAACCCCATTGCCTAGCAAAAACCTAAAAAAAATATTTTATACACTGAACACCTTGCTGCCCCCATTGAACCCCTAAGAAAACTGAGACTGAGAGGTTTATGACTTGCCCAGAGTCACACAGCTCATAAACACCTGGTTTAATATTTTTTATTTATTTAAGGCAATGGGGTAAGTGACTTGCCCAAGGTCACACAGCTAAGTAATTATTAAGTGTCTGAGGCTATATTTGAACTCAGGTATTCCAAGCCCAACACTAGCTTTATTGAGATACCTAGCTTCTTTTGGAAAAGTCTCTCTAGATTTATTTTAGTCTAAACTCATACATGTACAAGACTATAAATTCTTTGAAGGCAGAGATTTTGTCATTTCTTATGGTCTCCAGAGGACCTGGCATTAATGTTAAGTAGCAATGGTTAAAAAATATTTTTCTTAATAAGAATAAAGATGAATTTTCAATCAATATGTTGAAGGCCATAGAAAATGACTTATGTTGAAATTAAAAGTCACAGGAAAGACTAATGTGTACAAAACATCCATGAGCACATTACAGAGTACCTGGTCAGGTTTTAAACCACTTCCCTCCCTTTTCCAACCCATTATAGAAATGCATTTAAGTAAAGGCTCCCAGAAGAGAAGACTGTTTCCCTGCTTCTTTTCTCTTTTTTTTTGAAGGAGTCTACTTTTTTCTCTCTAAGCTAAAAACTACATGCTCCCAAGCTCCTGGCCTAGGCTCCTGGAGAACTATAGTCTTTTTCATTGGCTAAACTCTCTTGAGCCTAATTCAGCTCTTAGGACTGGTTTTTTTTTCCTTTCTCTCCTACCCTCAGGTAGTTGAGCCTAAAGCTTTGTTAATCAGTCTGTCCTCAAGCTTAAGGCCTATGCTCAGAGAGGGACTCACTCCAGTTTCAGCCTAGTCAACTCTCTGACTACTCTTTCCCTCAGGCACTTCACCTAGACCTTTGTAATTCATCCTGTCCTCTAGACACTTACAAGCAGCTTGTTATCTCTTCAGTAAAAAAGGTTTTTTAATCTGTGAACTTTGCAGGTTTGTGAAATAAAAATTCAGACCTAGTTCAACTCCAGTGCTAGTGGTGAATTCTTCACTTTCACAACAGCTCAAATTCTTTAATGGCAAAACCAATTTCTCACAATAAATTGATCAATGGTGGCCTCCCTCAAACCCAAAATTCACATCAAGGTTTCCTTCTTCTTCCCTTCAAATAATCATTGTCTGTTCCCTTAGAGGTAAGTTGGAGTCTTTCTAAAATAAGTATTCCAGACTGGAAAGACTATAGAAAGTGCAAATTCTGGCAGTACTGAAGGCGTGGGGTTAGAAGGAAAGTTTTAATTTATGCTTTTGTCATAACATCCCCAAAAGAGATGCAGAGAAAGAACAATTTATGAAAAGAAGAATAAGAAGAGGTTAAATGAGATTCAATTTGGTTCAGCTCTTAGGTAAGACACTAAGAAGAACAAACTCATCACAGTCCTCCTTTGGATTTTACAGGATGGTTAGATAATTTCCAGATGATTTGATAATGACCTTGATTTAGCAAAGTTGCAAGATATAAAATAAACTCAAATCATCTTAATATCTACCTACTCCCTTTAAAACCCAACAGAGAGAGAGAAAACAAAATTTCATTTAAATTAATTAACAATATAAAATAGTGGGAAATCTACTTTACAAGACAAATCTACTTTACAAGGAACTATATGAAATAAAGATAGCTCTAAACAAATAGAGAAATTTTAATTTTTCATGGATTGATTTAACAAGTAAATTAAAATGTCAATTCTTTTTTTAAAGGTTTTATTTATTTTGAGTTTTACAATTTTTCCCCTAATCTTACTTTCCTCCCCCCAACCCCCACAGAAGGCAATTTGCCAATCTTTACACTGTTTCCATAGTATATATTGATCCAAACTGGATGTGATGAGAGAGAAATCATATCCTTAAAGAAGAAACATAAATTATAAGAGATAGCAAGATCAGAAAATAAGATATCGGGTTTTTTCCTAAATTAAAGATAATAGACTTGGTCTTTGTTCAAAGTCCACAGTTCTTTCTCTGGATACAGATGGTATTCACTATTGCAGACAACCCCAAATTGTCCCTGTTTGCTGCACTGATAGAATGAGTGAGTCTATCAAGGTTGGTCATCACCCCCATGTTACTCTTAGGGTGTATAGTATTTTTCTGGTTCTGCTCATGTCACTCAGCATCAGTTCATGCAAATTATCCCTCCAGGTTTCCCTGAATTCCAATCCCTCCTGGTTTCTAATAGAACAATAGTTCCATGACATACATATAACACAGTTTGCTAAGCCATTCCACAATTGAAGGACATTTACGTGATTTCCAATTCTTTGTCACCACAAACAGAGCTGCTATGAATGCTTTTTTTATCATCTCTTCAGGGACCCAGTAGTGGTAATGCTGGATCAAAGGGTATGTTAATTCTACTCTAAATAATTTGCTAATTTTGAATCATACCAATCAAATTACCAGAGAATTATTTTAGAGAGTTTGACAAAAATAATGGTATTTTATCTGGAAATAAAAAAGTTTAAGAATTCCAATTCAATCAAGGGGAAGAAAGCAAAGGAAAGTAACTGAGCAGAACGAGATACAAATATTACAAAACATTAATAACAATCTAATACTAACTAAGAAATAGAGTGATAGATCAGTGGAATAGATTATGCATAGAAAAACAGTGATAAACAACCAGAGTAATCTAGTGTGTGATAAACCCAAAGATTTATGTTTTGTGAACAAGAAGTCACAATTTCACAAAAATTGCTAGGAAAATAGGAAAAAAAAGTTTGGCAGAAATTAGATATAGATCAAAATCTTTCATTTCATACCATGATAAGATCAAAATGTATAAATAATTTAGAAATAAAGGATAATATAACAAGCAAAAAATTAAAGAAGAATGAAAAAATATACTTGTCAGATCTATCAATAAGGAAAGAGTTTGACTGAACAAGAGATGGAGGGTATCACAGGAAGTAAAGGAATAATTTTGATTACATGAAATTAAAAAGTTGTTGCTCAAACAAAACAAATGCAGCCAAAATTATGAGGAAAGCAGGAAACTGAGGGAGCAATTTTGGAGTTTGCTTCTCTGATAAAAGTCTTATTTCTCAAATTTACAGGAAACTGAGTCACGGTAAAGATTTTTTTAAATGAGTCATTACACAGTAGATAAATGGTTGAAGGATATGAATAGGCAGCTTTCAGAAGAAATCAAATCTACCAATAGGCATATAAAAATGCTCTACATCCCTACTGATAAGAGGGATTGCAAATCAAACACCAAAATACCACCCATGTATCAGGCTGTATAACACTGATAGAAAAAGAAAATGACAAATGCTGGAAGGAATGTAAGAAAATTGGAATAGTAATCCAGTACTGATAGAGTTGTGAACTACTCCATCCATTCTTGAGAACAATTTAGAACTCTGACCAAAGGGCTATAAAACCAAACATAATTTCTGACCCACCAATATTACTAGTTATCCTGTATTTCAAGAGGGTCAAAGAGAAGGTGCTAATTTTGCAAAAATATGTATAGTAGCTTCTTTTTGTAATAGTTAGGAATGGGAAATTAAATCAATATCCATGAATTGAAGAATGACTGAAATAATGTTTAGAAGGAAAGAAAGTCCCACCTCTAATCTACACTAAGGACAAGATAATATTGAACTTGTTTAAGGCATTTATGTTTTTGAGACCAAAAAAGTATGGTGCATTCAAACAATTATAATGAAGTAGGTCAATTCAATGCTAGTCACTTGATTTTTGAGGTGACCAAAGAGGTCTGATAGTCTGGGATTCAGCCATCATGTTTTAACTACATGAAGAATTTCCTTGCAGAGGTAAGAATAGATCAAATAATGATTCCCACTGGAATGACTGCCTATCTTCTAACATTCCTTAAAAAGAAGTCCTAATGTATCTTTTGGAAAAAAAATTAATGTGAGTTTCAGTCCTATTTTGGGGGAAATATGGTTTCTAACAGGTACTATGCTAAAATAGCAGTCTCTGCCATGATAGCAATCACAGTCAAATAAGGGAGATAACAAACCAACCAAATAAAAGGTATACACATTCTGAATAGGGAATAACAGAGGAAACGCACTAAAATTAAGGGGTTTAATAAAGGACTTCTGTAGAGGATGGCATTTCAGTTGGAACTTAATAGAAACTGGATAAGTCTGTAGGTAGGGATCTAGAGGGAGAGCATTGCAGGCATGTGGCTAGCCAGAGAAATGGCTAAGGCTAAAAGATGTAAACCAGATGATGGAACCGTAGGTAGACAAGTATCAATACATCAGTGAAGAAATGGGAGTTTAAAGCATGAGAAGACTGCTAAGGTGGGAAAGGAATAAGTTATGAATCATGATCATATCTACACATTAGGAAAATGACTTTGGTGGTTTATTGGAGGGTAGATTGGAGCTTGTGGAGAGTTGAGGCAGGCAGATGACCAGAAGGCTATTGCAGTAGTTCAGACATGAAACAATGCTGGATTTCACTAGAGCAATAGCAGTGACAGAGGAGAGAAAGGAATGTTTTCTAAAGTTGTCAGAAACCTCAAATTGACAGATCTTTGTAACAAATTTGATCTGTGTGTGAGGGGGAAATTCACCACTATTAATGAAGAGTCAGTGATGACTTCCTGGTATGAGCCTGAGAAACTGGGAGAATGGCCTACAGTAACAGTGAAGGTATAGGGGGAGGATGTAGAAGGAAAGGTGATGAGTTCCATTTTGGACAGTCAATTTGAGGTGTCTAGAAGAAAGCTGAAGAAGTAAACTTGGAATGCTGCAAAGATGAATATGTAACATAAATAGCCTGAACAGGTTTGACTGAGAATCTTCAGAATAAAGATGGCAATTAGATCCATTAGAATTGATGAGGTAACTAATCAAAGTGGTAGAAAGGTAATATAGATCCCTTGGAATAGCTATGGTTAAAAGTCATTATCTGAAAGGGGATCCATCAGAGACAGATGACAGGCCAGATAGGTAGCAGGACAAGGAGGAGAAAGTAGCATACATAATAGAAAAGATACTATCAAGAGTGATCAACAGAGACAAAGGTAAAAGAGAGACCAGAGGGCATTGAATTTAGCATCTAAAAGATCCTTCATCTTTTTAAATCTGTTTTATGTTATTTCTTTTAATTCCATGCAAAGACAGTTTTCAACATTCATCCTTTTGCAAGCTTTTGAGTTCCATACTTTTATTTGTTCTTGTTTCCTTCCTCCCTCCCTATGGCAGCAGAGAGTTTTATATTGGTTGAATATGTACAGTCATGCTTAACATATTTCCATATTAGTCAAATTGTGAAAGAGGAATTAAAACTAAGGGGAAAAAACCATAAGACATAGAGGGAAAAAACATAAAATGAGTTTTTAAAAATAAACATAGTATACTTTTCTCTGCATTCAGTTTTGTTTTGTTTTGTTTTTCTACATAGTTTTGTTTTGTTTTGTTTTTCCCTCTAAATGTGAATGGCATTTTCCAGGATTGTTTTTAGTTGCTGAACTGCTGAAAAGAGTTGCATCAATTATTGCTGATCATCCCAGAATGTTACTATTAATGTGTACAATGTTTTCCTGGTTCTGCTAATTTCACTCAGTATCAGTTCATGCGCAAGTTGTAAAGCAGTTTTTCTTAAAAGTCTAGCCACTCATAATTTCTTACAGAACAATAATACTCTGTGACATTAATATTTCCCCAATTGATTGGCATTCTCTCATTTTTTTTCAATTATTTGTCTTTACTAAAAGAGCTGTGATAAAAATTTTTGAACTTATTGGGTCTTTTCCCCTTTTATATGATGTCTTTGGGACATAGACCAAGTAGTGGTATTGGTGGACCAAATAGTATATGTAGTTTTATTGCCCCTTGGGTATAATTTCAAATTGCTCTCTAGAATGCTTGGATAAGTTCACAACTCCACCAAAAATACCTTATTGTTTGAGTTTGCTCATATCCTCTCCAACATTGATCATTTTCCTTTTTTTTGTCATTTTAACCAATCTGATAACTATAAGGTGATTCCTCAGAGTTGCTTTAAATTTTTTTAAAGATATTCTTGTTTATTTTTTTATTCTTTGGCAATGACCAGTATGAAAATGTTTTGAATGAGTACATATGCATAACCTATACCAAATGCTTGCCTTCTCTGAAGGGGTTGGGAAAAGGGGAGGGAATTTGAAACTCAATTTTAAAACACATATTGAACATTGTTTTTACATGTAATTGAAAAACAAATTACTAAATTTTAAAAGGAGGCTAAGAGTCATATTTTGAGAAATTAGGAAAACTATCCTGATATTCTAGAAGCAGAGGAAATCCCAAAATGAAAACTAGAAATGATAATTCCACATTTCCCAGGTCAAGGGGAAAACACTGCAAGCTGTCAAAAAGAAACGATGAACATATTATTGGAGGTATTCAGGGCAAAATACAATGAAATAAATTTAGCAGTTTCTACATTAAAACATCAGAGGATGCTTTTGAATATGATAATCTATAAGGCAAAGAAGCCAGAATTACAACTAGGATTAAACTATTCTTTTAAAATGAGCACAATTCTTCAGAGAAAAATAGACATTCAATGAAACAGAGGAACTTCAACCATTCCTGATAAAAAATACAGAACTGATTATAAAATTTTACCCTCAAATGCTAGACTCAAGAGAACAGAAAAAGAAAGAGAAACCATACAACATTCAAAAAGTTCATTCTGTTTACATTTTCTTTGTGCTCCATTCCAGTATTTTGTTAAAATTTTGACTAGACTGAAGTATCCTGTCCCAGGATAAAGATTTTCTCAAAGATGGGAAGGTTGCCCTAGGGCAGGAATTAAAAGAACCCAGATGTTATACTGCTTTAACTAAGAAGGGTTGGTCTGAGTTTGATATTAGGAGTAGGGTCTATAGCTAGTGAAAAGATGGTATGAGTTGGGAAGAATGACTCAGTGGAGTTGCTTTAATTTGCCTTTCTCTACTAAATAATATTTTTTCATTTGATTATAGATAGCTTATGTTATCAGAAAATTCCCTATTGACTGTTAATCAATTGGAGAATGACTTGTATTCATATAAATTTGAGCCAGTTCTCTATATATTTAAGAAATTAGTTCTTTTTCAGAAACACTAGTTTGAAAATCATTTCCCAGCTTTCTGCATTCCATCTAATCTTGGTTGCATTGGTTTTATTTGTGCAAAAATCTTCTCAATTTAATGTAGTCAACATTATTCATTTTTTAGCTTAGAATGTTCTCTATCTCTTTTTTCCCATAGCTCTAAAAGATAAGAGTACTTCTTGTTCTCTCAATTGGTCTATATATCACCATTTATGCCTAAATCCTATACCCATATTGAATTTATCTTGGTATAGGGCATGAGATGTTGACCTATCCATAGCTTTTGGCCAAACTATTTTCCGTTTTCTTAAACACTAAGTTCTTATCCCAGAAGCTAAAGTATTTGAGTTTATCAAAAAAGATTATCGTAGTCACTTACTATTTCTTTTGTGATTTATTTATTACTCTGATCCATTTCTCTATTTCTCAGAGAATTTTAATGACTGGCACTTTATAATATAGTTTTAGAATTGTTATGGCTAGGATAACTTTCTTTGCATTTTCTGTCATTAATTTCCTTGATATCATTAACCTTTGGCATTTCTATGTGCACTATGTTACTATTGTTTTAGTTCTATAAAATAGGATTTTTTGGTAGTTTGGTATATCACTAAATAAGTCATTTAATACAGGTAGGATTGTCATTTCTATTATATTTGCTATAACTATCCATGAGCAACTGACATTTTTCTAATTGCTTAGATCTAACTTTATGTGAAAAATGTTTTGAAATTGTGTTCATATAGTTTCTGGATTTATCTTAGGAAAGTAGATTTCATGCTTTCTAGTGTCTTTATGGGAATGGATACTGTATTTTGTCAAAGATTTTTTCATTATCAATTGAGATCACACGATTTCTGGTTGTTATTATTATTATTATTATTATTATTATTATTAGTTTTAGTTTTAGTTTTTGCAAGGCAATGGGGCTAAGTGACTTGTTGAAGGTCACACAGCTAGGTAATTATTAAGTGTCTGAGGCTGGATTTGAACTCAGGTCCGCCTGACTCCAAGGCTAGTGCTCTATCTACTATGTCACCTAGCTAAACTTTGGGTGATTATTTTTAATTGATATAGTCAATTATTCTGAATATTTTCCTAATGTTGAAACATTCCTTCATAAATATTATCTGACCATTATATATTTTTTCTGGTGAAAACTTGCAATAACCTCTTTTGCTAAAATTTTATCTAAAATTAGAATTAGATCTTGGAAAACTTAGATAAAGTTGACCTCTGGATGAAATTGAATGAAGACAGAAAAGACTACACTTTTCTTCTTACATGGCACACACTCAAAAATTGCCCAAGGATTAGGGCATAAAAACCTAGTAATCAAATGTGGAAAGGTAGAACTATAGAATGCATCCTTATCAAATTATGATGTAATAAAAATCACATGCAAGAAAAGGCCATGGAGAGATAGATCTAAAAGTAATTGGAAACTAAATAACCTAATTTTAAAGAATGAGTGGATCAAACAACAAATCATAGAAAGAATTAAGGATTTCATCCAAGATGATGACAACAAGAAGACAACATACCAGAACTTATGGGATAGAGCCAAAGCAGTTATTAGGGGCTATATTATATTCATATTCACACACAAACATATATATATATATATATGTTTGTGTGTGAATAAAATAGAGAACGAGGAAATCAATGAACTGAGCATGCAACTAAAAAGTTAGAGAAAGAACAAATTGAAAATCCCCAATTAAATACCAAATTGGAAATTCTGAAAATTAAAGGTGAAATTAATAAAATCAAAAGCAAGAAAGCAATTGAACTTAGAAATAAAACCAAGAGGTGATATTATGAAAAAATCAATAAAACATATAAATCTTTGGCTAATTTTATTTAAGAAAAAAGAAGAAAAACCAATTTACTAATATCAAAACTGAAACAGGCAAATTTACCTCCAATGAAGAGGAAATTAAAGTAAGAATTTGGAACTATTTCCCTAAACTGTTTGCCAATAAAATTGATTATCTAAGTGAAATGGATGAATATTTTTTAAAAAATTGCCCAGGTAAAAAGAAGAGGAAATTAATAATTAAATAACCTTTTCTCAGAAAAAGAAATTCAACAACCCATCAATGAACTCCCTAAGAAAAAATCTCCAGGGTCAGAAGGATTCACAAGTGAATTTTATCAAGCATTCAAAGAACAATTGGTTTCAATTCTATAAAAACTATCTGAAAAAAATAAGTGAAGGAGCTTTTCCAAATTCCTTCCATGACATCAATGTGTTAATATCTTAACTAGGAAGAGTAACATCAGAGAAAGAAAATTATAAACCAATTTACCTAATGAAAATTGATGCAAAAATTTTATATAAAATATCAGCAAAGCAATTACAGCAAGATAGCACTAGGACAATACTATAATCAAGCAGGATTTATAACAGAAATGCAGGGTTGGTTCAATGCTAGGAAAACTATCAGCATAATTGAATCACCTCAATAACAAACCTAACAAAAATCATATTATCTCAATAGATGAGGAAAAATCTTTTGACAAAATACATTACTACCATAAACACTTAGAGAACATAGGAGTAAATGGATTGTTCTTTAAAATGGTAAGCAGTATCTATATGGAACCTCAACAAGCATTATATATAATAGGGATAAGTTAGAAGCATTCCCAATAGTATCACGGTGGAACAAGGATGTCCATTATCACTACTATTATTCAATATTGTATTAGAAGTGTTAGCTTTAGCAATAAGAAAAGAAATAAAAACTGAATTAGAAACAGTAATGAAGACACAGAACTCTTACTATTTACAGATAATATGATGTTATACCTAGAGAACCCTAGAAAATCATCTAAAAAAAACTACTAGAAACTGTTAGCAACTTTAGCAAATTCAAAAGGATATAAAATAAATCTATATAAATCCTAGGCATATATATATATGTATATATATATATATATATACATATATATGTATATATATATATATATATATATATGTGTATATATATATATATATATATATATATATATATATATATATATATAACATGAAACATAATAAGCAAGAAAGAGAAAGAGAAAACTCAATTAAAATAACTTCAGACAACATAAAATATTTGGGAGTCTACCTGCTAAGGGAGATTCAGAAAGTCTTTGAAAACAACTATAAAACACTTTTCACATGAATACAATCAGATCTAAATAATTGTGCAAATATCAAAACTAAGGACTCTAACTAAATTTTTGAGAGACAGAACACACAGAGGGACCCAGTGAGACAATTCTCCTACTCAAGGTAACCTGGAAAAGAGCAGAAAGGCTCTGCTCCCCAGGGTTGGAGGGGTGGCCCACCAGAGGGGTGGCCTGCCAGAGTGAAAGAACTTCAAGCCTCCAGGAGGCAGCCCCAGGGAGCTGGGAGCCACAGCTCACAGCAGCATGGGAGTTTCCTGAGCTACACCCTTGGAACCACTGGGCACAAATTGGGGGAACAGTGTGGGGACCTCTGCCAGAGCAACCAAGTGAAGTCCAGCCTTCAGGTCACACAGGGCCAGCAGGATGGCCACTGCATTCCAGATCCAGGAAACATAAGCAGGCAGAGCCCATAAGCAGGAGCCCCCAAGGCATGAGTCCATTGAGCTGAGGGAGGGGAGTGAAGAGAGACTGCCAAGCTCTATCCTCTGCCCCTGGAACAGGACTCTGAGGCTCTGAACACATTCAGATCCTGATCACAGTCTAGACCCCACCATAGAACAGTAGGGGCTCCCTGCACCTCAGCCCCGTGACAGAGGGGGGACTCATATGGTCATTTCACAGACCAGGAGGGAGGACAGAGCCTCACACACTGAAACCCTTGTGGTTGTGTCCCAAAAGCTCAGGAAGCACTCCCAAAACAGTCTTAGGCTGGGAAAATGAGCAAGCAGAGAAAAAAGAAGAATGCTATTGAGAAATACATTATGTATGATCCCAAGAAGGATCAATATACTCAGTCTGAAGATGAGGAAACATAAGCTCCTGCATCTAAAGACTCCAAGAAAAACAGAAATTGGGATCAGGCTATGACAAAGCTCAAAAAAGACTTTGAATATCAAATGAGGGAGTTAGAAGAAAAACTGGGAAAAGAAAGGAAATGCAGGAAAAACAAAAAAATGAAGTCAGCAGCCTAGTCAAGGAAATCCAAAAAATGCTGAAGAAAACAGCATGCTAAAAACCAGCTTAGGTCAAGTGGATAAAACAGTTCAAAAATTATTGAGGAGAAGAATGCTTTAAAAAGCAAAATTGGCCAGATGGAAAAAGACATAAGAAAACTCTCTGAGGAAAACAAATCCTTCAGACAAAGAATAGAATTCAGGGAGATTGATGAATTTATGAGAAATCAGGACTCATTACTTCAAAACCAAAAAAAAAAATGAAAAATTAGAAGCAAATGTGAAACATCTCATTGAAAAAACAACTGATATGAAAAAGAGATTTAGGAAAGATAATTTAAAAATTCTTGGAATACCTGACCTGAAAATCATAATCAGGAAAAAGAGCCTTGACATCATTTTCAAAGAATTAATACAGGAAAATTGCCCGGATGTCCTTGAATCAGAGAGCAAATGAGAAATGGAGAGAATCCACCGATCCCCCCCCCAAGAAAGAGATCCCAAAAAACCAACTCCTAGGAATATTATAGCCAAGTTCCAGAACTCCCAAGTCAAAGTGAAAATATTACAAGCAGCCAGACACAGTTCTAATATCATGGAGCTGCAGTCAGGATCACACAGGACTTAGCAGCAACTACATTGGAAGCTCGTAGGGTTTGGAATATAATATACGCAAAGGCAAAAGAGCTTGGAATGCAACCGACAATCAAATACCCAGCAAAAATGAGTGTTCTCTTCTAGGGGGAAAAAATGGACTTTCAATGAACCAGGGGAATTTCAAATATTCCTGTTGGAATGACCAGAGCTGAACAGGTCTGATCATCAAATACAGGACTCAGGTGAAGCATAGAGATTGGAGGAGAAGGGGAAAATATGAGGGACTTAATGATGATGAACTGCATGTATTCCTGTATAGAAAAATGACACTGATAATACTCATATGAACCTTTTCAATTAATAGAGCAGGTAGAAGGAGCTTTTATAGTTGAAGCACAGGAAAAAGCTGAATTTAAAGATAAAATATAGTGTAAAAATGGAGTCAATAGAAAAAAGGGAAATGTAATGGATGAAAGAAAAAGGAGAGGGGGAAAAGGCCAAGATATTTCATATAATAAGATTTTTTCTTTATTACAATGAGCTATTGCAATGATATGGAGGGGGGGAAGGCAAGGGGGAATAAGGGAATCTTAGCTCTCATCAGAGGTGGCTAGGGAGAGGAAACAGCATATATACTCAATGGGGTATAGACATCTGGAGTAAGAAGGAGGGGGGGATGGGGAAGGCGGGAATGTGAGTGATGGAGGAGGGGATGGATCATGGGGGGAGAGTGGTCAGATATAACACATTGTCTATTTTACTTCTTACAAGGGGCTGGCATTGGATGGCTTGTCTGGGACCATAGGGCCAGGTGGATGCTGAGCCTAAGGGATGGTATAGGGGTTCGGGGCCTCTTGGCCCCAGGACCAGGGATCTATCTGCTAAACCACTCAGCTACCCTACAGAAGAGTCAGAGTGAAAGGAGAGAGAAAATATAGTACATGGTAATGGAGAAATATGAAAGGAGGGAGTTGCGATCAACAATGACAACAGTGGAAAAATATGGAAGTAACTTTTGCGATGGACTTGTCTTGAAGAATGTGATCCTCCCACCACAGAGTTGTTGGTGTTGGAACAAAAACTGAAGCACATTTATTATTATTATTATTGCTTTTGGGGGGGTGCAGGGCAAATGGGGCTGGGTAGCCTGCCTGGGGCTGCGTAGCAGGGTGATTGTTGGGTGTCTGAGGCCAGATTTGGACCCAGGTGTCCTGGCTCAAGGGCCAATGCTCTGTCTGCCACCCAGTCACCCCTACTTTTATTACTATTTTATTTTATTTTGGGTCTTTTTTTTTCTTTTTTTTTTTGGTTGTTGCAGGGCAGTGTGGTTGGGGTGGCTTGCATGTCACACAGCTAGGTGATTGTTGGGTGTATGGGCCCAGATATGGGCTCAGGTGTTCCTGGCTCCAGGGCTGGTGCTCTGTCCATTGCACCACCTGGCCATACCTACAGTTATTACTATTATTTTTTTATTTTAATTTTTTTCTCTCCCCTTTACTTTATTGCTCAAGCGAATCTATATTTTTTGGGGGGAGGGGGTATTTTGTTTATTCTTAAACAAGAATATTTTATTAATGTATAAAAAAGCATTATTTGTACAAAATGAGAATAAATAAATATTAAATATTTAATTAAATAAATAAATGAATGCTTAAAGTACTTAATAAATACTTTAAGTATTTGCTTAGTACCATACCAATCAAATCTCCAAAAAAAAATTACTTTAGGGAGTTGGAAAAAATAATAACTCAATTCACCTGGCAAAATAAAAGGTAACGAAAATCAGGGCAATAAATTTTTTAAAAAGTACAGGAAGCAGCCTAGTCCATACCAGATTTAAAATTGTATTTTAAAGTACCAGTCATCAAAACTGTCTAGCACTGGCTAAGAAACAGAGTGATGGGTCAGTAGAATAGATTAGGTTCAAAAGAAAAGCTGTAATTGACTATAGTCATTTACTATTTGATAAACCCAAAGATTACAGCTAATGGGATGACAACTCACTCTTCGATAAAAAACTGCTGGGAAAATTGTAAGATAGTATATTAGAAACCAGGATTCAACCAACATCTCGCACTTATGCCAAGATAAAGACAAAATGGAGTAGGATTTAGACATAAAAAGATAATAAGTCTATTAGGAGACAAGGAATAGTTTACCTGACAGATCTATTGAACCAAAAGCAATTGTATGAGGAGAACATTATAAAAAACAAATTGGACCATTTTCATTACATTAAATAAAAAAGTTTTTCCATAAAAAACAACTGCAACCATGATTAAAAGGAATGCAGTAAATTGGGAAACAATTTTTACTACTAGTGGTTCTTTCAAAGGGCTCATTTTGAAATATATAGAGAACTAATTCAAATTTATAATAAAACAATTCATTCCCCAAATTATAAATTGTCAAAGGATATGCAAAGTCAATTCTCAGAAAAAGAAATCAAAGCTATCTATAGTCATATAAAAATTGCTCTAAATCATTATTGATTAGATAAATCCAAATTAAAGAATCTCTGAGGTATCATCTCACACCTCTCAGATTGACCAATAAAAAGGATAATGATCAATGTTAGGAAGGTTGTGGGAAATCTGAGACACTAATGGATTGTTGGTGGAGTTGTGAACTGATTCTGCCTTTTGGAGAACAATTTGGAATTATGCCCAAAGGGCAATGGAACTGTGTATATCTTTTGATCCAGCAATATAACTACTGGGTCTTTATCCTGAAGAGACCATGAAAAAGGGAAAATTTTCAAATGTACAAAAATACTCAAAGCAGCTCTTTTTGTAGTGGCAAAGAATTGGAAACTGGAGAGAGGATGCCCATTAATTGGGGAATGGCTAAACAAATTATGGTATATATGTGATGGAACCATATTGTATGTAGTTGAAAAACCAAAATATTTATATAATAAAAATGTATTTAAAATTTTAGCATCAATATTCATTAGGCAAATTTGTCCATAATTGTTTTTGTCTATTTTAGCTCTTCTTGCTTTAAATATCAGCACCATGTTGATGTAATAAAGGATTTTAGCAGAATACCAAGTTTTCAAATAGTTCACATAGAACTAATTGTTCTTTAAAAATTTGGTAGAAAATTGTAAATCACATGGATTTTTTCTTAGCATTTACATTGAAAGCTTGTGCAATTTCTTGATCTTAAATTGAGTTATTTAAGTATTTTATTTCCTCTTCTATTAATCTGGTCAGTTTATATTTTTGTAAACATTGATTTATATTGACAGATTTATTGGCATACAGTTGGGGAAAATAGCTTAATTATTGCTTTAATTTCCTCTCCATGGGTAGTGAATTCACCCTTTTCATTTTTGATGAATAATTTGATTTTCTTCTTTCTTTTTTTAAATAAGATTAGCCAAAGTTTTATCTATTTTATTCATTTTCCCATAGAAACAACTCTGTATTATTTATTAATTCAATAATTTTCTTACTTTGAATTTTCTTAATTTCTTTTGATTTTCAAAATTTCTAATTTGTTATTTAATTAGGGAGTTTTGATATGTTCTTTTTCTAAATTGTTTTTTGTTGCATGCTCAAGTCATTGATCTCTTCTTTCTCTATTTTATTTATGTAAATATTTAGAGATTTGCTATTTCTCCTAATAACTGCTTTGCTGGTATCCACAAATTTTCGTGTTATTTCTCATCATCGTCATTGTCTTAGATGAAATTGTTGATTATTTCTATGATTGTGTGATCCATTCAATCTTTTTTTTGGGGGGGGGTTGCAAGGCAATGGCATTAAGTGACTAGCTCAATGTTACACAGATAGATAATTATCAAGTTTCTGAGGCTGGATTTGAACTCAGGTCCTTCTGACTACAGGGCCAGTGCTCTATCTATTGTGCCACCTAGTTGCCTCCCATTCATTCTTTAAAATTTTATGATTTAGTTGCTAACTAGTCTTTAGATTTTCTTCCTATGCTCCTTTATTACATCAAGTTTCTATTGCATCATGATCTGAAAGGAATGCATTTAGAACTTTTGCCTTTCTGAATATAATTGTGCATTTTTATATTCTATTTCAACAATTTTTGTATAAGTGTCATGTTCCACAGAGAAGAGGGTATATTCCTTTCTCTCCACATTCAGTTTTCTCCAGAAGTCTTACACATCTAACTTTTTCAAAATTCCATTTACCATCTTAAATACCTGTTTGTTTATTTTTTTTTGCTCATATTTACCTAACTTGGATAGAGGGAGACTGAGGTGTCCCACTAATATAGTTCTGCTGTCTATATCTTTCTGTAACTCATTTAGCTTCTCCTCTAGAAAATTTTAAGTCTAAACTACTTGATGCATACGTGTTTAATACTAATATTACTTCCTTACCTTTGGCACCTTTTAGGAGAATATATTTACCTTATTACTTTTAATTTAATCTGTTTTTGCTTTTGTTTTGTCTGTTATCAACATTGCTACCCCTCTATACTTCAACTAAAGTATAATATACTTTTCTATGAATTTTTACCTTTACCCAGTGTGAATCTCTGCTTCAAATGTGTTTCTTCAAACAACATATTGCAGGATTCTAATTTTTAATCCATGCTGTTATCTACTCATGTTTTATGGGAGAATGTATAGCATTCACATTCACAATTTTGATTTCTAAATTTGTATTCCCTCCATCCATTATTCATCTAGTTTCTTCATTTTTATTTCCTATTCCCTTATGCTTCCTTACCAATGTTTTACTTCTGACTGCCAACTCTCTCCATTGATTTCTTCCCCCTCCCCCTCCTACTTTGCTGTAAGGAAAGATAACTCAATTGGGAATGTATAATATTCCCTTTTGGAATCAAATCTGTTGAGAGTAAGATTTACAAAGTATTCACACTCTCCCTTCTTTCCCTTTAATATAGCACATGTTTTCTGATGCTTTGTATACTATTATTTTTTTTCTTTAGTGACTCAGACTTCTTGCAATATTATCCTTTTTTTCAAGTCTTAATTGTTTTATACCTGTCTTGTACCCAAACTCACTATCAAAGTATATTCTTTACAGATATTCTCCCATATCCAATATACTCTTGTCCAGATAGAAAATTCATAAAAGGCATAAGTATCATCACATAAAAATCAATTTATACTTACATCTTCTGTCCAAGTACTCTCCCTCATTTGTCCCATTAGAAATATAACCCACTTGAGCTAAAGTATCATCACATTATGATCAATTTATGCCCATACCTTCTGTCCAAGAGTGCTTATTCCAACTGTCTCAATATACCTACAGCTCTTGAGTTGAAGTAATATCAAAATATAATCAATTTATTCCCACAACCTCTAATTCTGATGTTTTCAGCTGCCCTAAAAGAAATATAATTCATAAGAGCTAAAAGTATTGTATCCCAGTGTATGGATGTAGACAGTTAAGACTTATTGACTATCATTCTTTCCATTTATCTTATAACACATCTTTTTAGTATTGTAATTGTAGATAAAATTTTCTGTTCAGTTCTGGTATTTTTAATCAGTTAAGTTTTAAAAGTCTTCAATTTTGTTAAAAATCCATTTTCCCCTGAAAAAAATATACTCCCTTTGGAAGGATAATTGATTCTTCATTGTAATTCGCATTCCTTTGTATCATATTCCAGGCTTCCTGATCCATGTTTTTGAAGCTGACAAGTGCTGACTGTGTGCTCACTGGGTTTTGAATTGTTTCTTCATGGCTTCTTTTAGGATGTTCTCATTTAGCTGAGAATTCAGAAGTTTGGCTACAATATTCCTTGGAGTTTTTTATTTTTTGATCTCTTTTGGGGGATGATTTATTTGTCCTTTTAAGGACTACTTCATCTTCTTTTTTTTCTTGGTGATTTTTCTTCATCAAAAAATTTTTATTTATTTAAGGAAATGGGGTTAAGAGTGACTTACCTAAGGTCACACAGCTAGGCAATTATTGTCTCAGGCTGAACTCAAACTCAGGTCCTCCTGACTCCAGGGCCAGTGTTCTATCCACTGTGCCACCTAGCTGCCTCAATGATTTTTCTTTTTCATTGTATTTCTTTAAAGATAATAGGCAGGGGCGGCTAGGTGGCACAGTGGATAAAGCACCGGCCTTGGAGTCAGGAGTACCTGGGTTCAAACCCAGTCTAGAAACTTAATAATTACCTAGCTGTGTGGCCTTGGGCAATTACCTAGCCGTGTGGCCTTGGGCAAGCCACTTAACCCCATTTGCCTTGTAAAAATCTAAAAAAAAAAAAAGGAAAGAAAGATAATATGCAGACTATTTTTTTGATTGAGGTTTTCAAGTGGACCAATAATTCCTACATTACTCTTCAGTATTTTCCTAGATGAGTCATTCTTTTTTCCTAAGAGGTCCATTATATGTTCTTCTATTTTTCCCATCTATTAGTTTTGCTTGATGCAACCTTTGTTTCTCATAGTGTCATTAATTTCTATTTGCACAATTATAGTCTTTAGGGTTTTATTTTCTTCACTTTGTTTTTATGCTTCCTTTATCCAGATGGATAATTTTACTGTTAAAGGAGATGTTTTCCTTTTCCAATTAGTCAAGTTTTCTTTTAAAGATGTTTTCTTCTGTCGATTTTTCAAAATTTTTCTGCATTATTCATTTATTTTATCAATTTTCCTTCTTCCTTTCTTCTTTGGTTTTCAAATTCCTTTTCAAGCTCTTCCAATAAGCCAATAAGTCTTTTTGGATTGAAACCAATTCAAAACCCCCTTTGAGACTTCCCATGTAGGCATTTTGTTACTACTTTCCTCTTTTGAGATGGCAATTTTATCATCCCAATGGGGAAAATAGCTTTCTATGGTTAGTGCTCTTTCCTTTTCTAGGGTTATATAAATGCTGCCCCACTTTCTAGAACTCACACCAGGCTCTCTAAGCTGAGGTTGGAACTCTTGCTGCTCGCCTGTTGTACCACTTGCCCATTGTGCCAGTACTTGAGCTGCACTGTGGCTGAGAACCTCTCACTGAATTCCCAGGTCTCCTGTCTATGATGGACTATTCTCCCCTTTTACCCATGTGAGTCAAACCTTTTCTGAAGTTCCCCCAAGATGAAAACTTGTTTTGTTCTGTTTTTCTGTGGATTCTGTTACCTTAGGGTCTATTTAGATATTTCAAACAAAGTTGTTTAGGGAAAAGCTCAGGGAGCTTCATGTCTGTTTTTCATGAGATTTTCAGGAAAGAAGCTTCTAATATAGTCAGAATCCATATTGTAAAGAAATAAGAGATTAAGAGGAAAACAGTGGAGGCATCTGTTGTAGAGTGACTTTTCTAGGAGTTTAGGCATAAAAGAGAGAATAGATATAAAGATATATAGAAAAAGATATAAAATAATAGCAGATATAGAAGGATAAAGTGAGGAATATTTTTTCAATATAAGAAATAGGTGTGTTTATATATATAGTAAAGAATGAACTAATAGATAATGATCAAAAATAACTGATAGAAGAAAGTATCTTCTGGAGGATACAAGATACAATGAAATCATGTTAAATTTATTAAAAAAAAATAAGGCTACCTCATGATGTAAGAGAAGAAAGAAGGAGGAAATAGAGGCAGTAAGATTTATGTGTAACATGACAGAATAGAAGAGGGCGCACCCAGTGAATGACCTCAATTTTTTTTTTTTTGAAATATGAAGCAAGATTCTTACCTGAAAGAGAGGGGGAAAAGGTGCTACAGAAAATTTAAAAAGCAATAAAATGGTTCATAAGAGCCACTCTGGAGACTGCAATAGTAAGTTGAATAAAGAACAGGATCATTACCTAGCAGTAGGACAGCCTCAGTTGTAGTTGTGTAAAAATTTTAGTGTACTCCTAACCACTACATGATATACTCCATCATTATTTAGTGGGTACAAACAAAGGAAATGATTGGTAGGAATGAGTGATCTAAAACTGCAGCTTGACAGGGAGTAATAAAAAAAAATATGGGATTGCAATAGGGGTTCAAACAAAATGAAGGAAAATAAAAGAACTGAATTAATTCACCAAGAATTCAATGAGGGGAAAAAATGAAGACATAGTGACTGATGCAGAGGTGATACTCTGGGAAAATATTTACAGATCAAATAATTTTAGGACACAATATTGATGAAGAGTAGGAAAATCAAAGAGAGAAGTGGAAAAAGCAATAACTTGTGATGTAGTAGGAGGATTTTATCATTCCTTAATATGGAGGTAGTGCATTTGTGAATAGGGACAACTAAATGACACAGTAAATAGAGCACTGAGCTTAGAGCAAGGTAGACTCTGTACTTTCCTCAGCAAAGATACATGAAGCCTTTACTCTGACATTCACACTATAGATCCTACCAAGACAAAGAGAAGATTCAAAGAAGTTTTCAACTGCAGACATCCTGGAGGATCTTTACTGAAGAAGCAGAACTACAGGAACAAAGATAAGCAAAAAAGCAAAAAGAACACTATAGAAAAATACTCCATAGATAAAGATGACAGCAATTCCACCTCTGAAGAAGAAAGCAGTGAAATATCATTCACAGAAGTCTCAAAACCGTCTATAAATTGGATTCAAATACAAAAACTCATCAAAGAGCTTAAAAAGAATTTACAAAACAAAGTAGAGAGGCAGAAAATGGAAAAAAGAAATGAAGGTCATGCAGGAAAATTGTGAAAAGTTGATCAGAGAATTCACAATGTTTAAAAAGGAAACACAAAAGATAAGTGAAGAAAATGAAATCTTAAAACCTAGAATTGAAGAGTTAGAAACCAATGAATTTACAGGAACACAAGATTCTATCAAACAAATTTAAAAGGTTGAAAAAAAGTAAAGTACCTTCTTGGGAAAATAAATGACCTGGAAAACAGATCCAGGAGAGACTATCTATGAATCATTAGGCTATTAGAAAGCCTGGACCAACAGAAAAAATTGGAAAACACCAGGCAGGAAATTATAAGGGAAAACTGCCCCAATCTACTAGGACAAGATAACAATGTAATAATTGAAAGAATCCACAGAACCCCTCCAGAAAGAGACACCAGGATAAAAACTCCAAGGGCTGTAATAAGCAAATTCCAGAACCCTCAAATAAAAGAGAGAATGTTGCAAACAGCAAAAATAAAACAATTCAAATAAAAAGGGAACACAATCAGAATAACACAGGACCTATCAGCCTCAATATTGAAGAATCTGAAGAACAGGAATAAAATATTTTAGATAGCTAAGGACCTGGGATTTACAAGCCAGATTGTATTATGCGGCAAAAGTCAGCATATATTGTCAGGGAAAAATATAGATGTTCAAAGAAATACAGGACTTCCAGAATTTCCTGACACAAAGACCAGAAATTAACAAAGAATTCAATTGCCAAATACACAGCTCAAGAAATGCATAAAAAAAGGTAAATGAAAAGGGAACTGAAAAAAACAAAACTGATTTAAACAAATGCTGGTCACTTAAAGGGAAGATACAACAATTTTAACTCATTCGACCTTTACTTTTTTTTTTAACGCAATGGGATTAAATGACTTGCCCAAAGCCACACAGCTAGGCAATTATTAAGTGTCTGAGGATGGATCTGAATGCGGTTTTCTAATTCCAGGGCTTATGCTCTATCCATCGCAGCCTAGTTGCTCCCCAGAACTTTACTTCTTTAAGGATAATTAGTGGGAAAAATATAATTGAAGAGAGTGAGCTTAACTTTAATTAGATCTTATCTATCAATTGAAGACGCCCAAGAGCACATCACTATGTTTGAGAGAAAAAGTCCTGGGGAAAAAAAAAAGCAGGAATGTCAACTTTAACTTAAGTATCTCATTATACTCTAACTGGTTTTAATCACAAGGTGTTAAGTACATTGTCTGATGAGGGCAACAGAATCAGTATTACTTATCAAACAATCAAGCAATCAAGTAAACAATCTATGATGAAATCTTGATAACAATAGGAGCTAATCAAACAATCAAGAATTGTGATTGATGATGCCTGACTAATAATATTAGAGCACCTAGGGAAGAGACACAATGATTTGTAGTTTTAGAGGGAAAGAAGGGAGAATGTGAATGCTGTGTAAATTCTATTGAAAAGATTTATCCCAGTGAGGGAATAAAACACATTCCCACTCGGGTTTAAAAGTCTAACTTAATCTTCAAAGAAGGGGGATACTGGGAAAGGGAAAGATAAGGGAAGAAGGGACAGATAAAAGGGAAGGGAAGATATAAGTGAAAAACTGAAATTTAAAATTTTAAAAGAAATCAAAGAAGAAAGGAAATAAAATTTTGGTGAGGAACAAGAGAAAAGGAAAGAGATAAATATAAATGGAGAAGGATAGCATAGAAGGATATACAGAATTGGTAATCTTAACTGTAAATGTGAATGGGATGAACTGTCCATAAAATATAAATGGACAGCAGAATGGATCCTCTCAAAAGGCACCATTGGAAAATGAAACTATATCATTACTAAACATATATGCACCTAGTATGATAGCTACCAGATTCTTAGAGGAAAAGTTGAGTGAATTGCAAGGAGAAATAGACAGCAAAACCTTAATAATGGGAGACCTCAACTTCCCTCTCTCAGAAACAGATAAATCTTACAACAAAATAAACAAGAAGAAAGTTAAGAAGGTGAATGAAATCTTAGAAAACTTAGATATGGTAGTCCTCTGGAGAAAACTTAATGGGGACAGAAAAGAATATACATGTTTCTTGGCAGTACATGGCACCTTCACCAAAACTGACCATGTACGAAGGCCCAAAAATCTTAAAATCAAATGCAGAAAGGCAGAAATAATAAATAAATACTTCTTAGATGATGATGCAATAAAAATTACATGTAATTAAGGGTCTGGGAAAGATAAAACAAGAACTAATTGGCAATTAAATAACTTTGTCTTAAATAATTGGGGATCAAACAGAAAATAATAGAAATAATCAATAATTATATCCAAGAAAATGATAATATGATATCATATCAAAAATTATGGGATACAGCCAAGGCAAATTTGAGGGAAACTTTTATATCTCTAACTGCTTATATGAATAAAATAGACAAAGTGGAGTTCAATGACACGGTTATGCAACTAAAAAAGCTGGAAAAGAAAAAAATAAATATCCCCAATTAAATATCTTACCAGAAATTGTGAAAATCAAGGGAGAGATTAATAAAATAGAAAGCAAAAAACCATTGATCTTATAAATAAATCTAAGAGTTGGCTTTATGAAAAAGACAATAAAAGAGAAAAACCTCTGTTTATTCTGATTAAAAAAGAGAGAAGATAATCAAATAAATAGTATCAAAAATGAAAAGGGCGAACTAACCACCAATGAGGAGGAAATTAAAAATATAATTTGGAACTACTTTGCCAAACTTTATACCAATAAATTGAACAACTTCAGTGAAATGAATGAATATTTACAATGATACAAACTGCCCAGATTAACAGAAGAGTAAATAAATTACTTAAAAACCCCATTTCAGTAAAGGAAATTGAAGAAACCATCAAAAAACTCCAAAAGAAAAGGTCTCCAGGTCAGGATGGATTTACAAGTAAATTCCATCAAACATTTAAGGAACAATTAATTCTATTCTATATAAACTATTTTTTTAAAAAATAGGAGAGTAAGGAGTTCTACCAAACTCCTTTTATGACACCAATATGATGCTGATACCTAAACCAGGAAGAACCAAAACAAAGAAAATTACAGACCAATCTCCCTAATGAATATTGATGTAAAAATCTTAAATAAAATTTTAGCAATGAGACTACAGCAAGTTATTACCAGGATAATATACCATGATCAGGGTGGATTTATAACAGGCAAGCAGGGGTGATTCAACATTAGGAAAACACTCAAAATAATTAAACATATCAACAGTAAGACCAACAGAAACCTTAGGATTTATCTCAATAGATGCTGAAAAAGCCTCTAATAAAATACAACATACATTCCCATTAAAAACACTTGAAAGTATAGGAATAAATGGTGTTTTCCTTAAAATAATACATATAATAACTAAATAAAACCATCAATAATTATTATATTTAATGGGAATAAATTCAGAGCATTTCCAATGAATTCAGGGGTGAAACAAAGATGCCCACTATCACCATTACTATTCAATATAGTATTAGAAATGCTAGCAGTAGGAATAAGAGAAGAAAAAGAAATTTAAGGAACCAGAACACAATGAGGAAGCAAAACTTTCACTATTTGCAGATAATATGACGGTATCCCTAGAGAACCTGAAAAAAATCATTTAAAAAGCTACTTGAAATAATTAACAAATTCAGCAAAGTTACAGAATATCAAATAAATCCCCATAAATCATCAGCATTTCTGTATATGAACAAGAAAGCCCAAGAACAGGAGATAGAGAAATTCCATTTAAAATAACTGTAATGTTAAATACTTGGGAATTTATCTCCCAAGACAAACCCAGAAATTGTATGAACTCAGTTATAAACCTCTCCTCACCCAGATAAAATCAGATCAAAATAATTGGAATAAGGTCAAATGCTCATGGTTAGGTTGAGCTAATACAATAAAAATGACAATTCTATCTAAATTAACTTACTTATTCAGTGCCATACCAATCAAACTACCAAATAAATACTTTACCAAGCTAGAAAAAACAATAACACAATTCATCAGGAGTAACAAAAGGGCAAAAATAGCAAGGGAACTGATGAAAAAAACGTAAGGGAAGGTGGCCTAGCTCTGCCAGATCTAAAATTATACCATAAAGCAGCAGTCATCAATGGACTCACTATTTGACAAAAATAGCTGGGAAAACTGGAAAATAGTATAGCAAAAAGTAGGTGTAGATCCACATCTCATACCAAAATAAGGTCAAAATGAATACAGGATTTAGACATAAAGAGCGATACCACAGACAAATTAATAGACCAAAAAATATTCTATCTTTCTGATCTATGGAAAAGGAATAAATGTGTGATGAAATAAGAAGTATATCAGATTATAAACTGCACAATGAATGATTTTGACTATATTCAATTCAAAAGGTTTTTGCACTGATAAAATCAATGCCAGCAAAATTAGGAAAAAAGTGGGAAACTGGGAAACAATATTCACAACCAGGAGTTCTGATAATGGTCTCATATCTAAAATAAATAGAGAATTGCATCAAATTTATAAGGTCAAAAGTCATTCCCCAATTGAGAAATTGTCAAAGGATATGAACAGTTTTCAAATGAAGAAATTAAAGCTATATATAAGTATATGAAAAAAATGTTCCAAATCACTATTGATAGAGAAATGCAAATTAAAACAACAAAACTCATGGTTGTTGATAACTCAATCATCTCACACCTATTTGATTAGCCCAGATGAGAAAAAGGGAAGATGATCAATGCTGGAGAGGTTGTGGGAGGATTGGAACATTGATGCATTGCTGGTGGAGCTGTGAATGGATCCAACCTTTCTTGAGAACAATAAGGAACTATGATCAAAGAGCAATTAAACTGTTCATACCCTTTGATCCAGCAACTCCAATTCTAGGAATATATCCAGAAGAAATTGTAAAAAATGGAAATTCCTTCATGTTCCAAAATATTCACCTGTTTTTGTAGTGCCAAATAATTTGAAAATGATGGGATGCCCATCATTTGGGGAATGGCTAAACAAGTTTTGGTGCATGAATACTATAGAATATTATTGTTCTATTAGAAGCAATAAATGCTCAGACTCTAGGGAAGTATGGAATAACTTATGGGATCTAATGCTGTGTGAAGGAAGGAAAGTAAAGAGTACAATTTATACATCAAAATTATGACATGAAAAACTTTGATGGAAACATTCCATTCTTGTCAGTCCAGATAGCTAGGACAATAGTTTCTGACCGATTATGGACTATATTATCCCAAAAGAGAGGAAGAAAAGCAAAACAAAACAAAACACACAGAAAAAAATACATCCCTACTGAATCTGATGGACACTTTATCAAAATTATCTCTTATGCATCTCTTTCCCTTAATCCTAATTCCTCATGCCAAAAATTATTAATTTGTAAATATGTTTAGCAAACTATGTATGTAAAATGTTAACCTGACTGTTCCCAACCAAGAGGTGGGAGTGGGAAGGGAAAGTGGAAGGAAACTTTGTTACTTGGAAATATGCTTGTATACTGGTTGAGAATTGTCATTTGCTTTGTCCTTAGTGGAGATAATATTCACCCCAAGAGGGTATAATAATGGTTTTTCCCAGCCTTGCATTGCTTATTTCCAAAATTAAACCAAAGGTAGTACAAATTATTTCTGAGGTTTTTTCCCAATCTTTTTAAACATTATTTTCCAATTGAATGTAAAGATAATTTTCAACATTCATTTTTGTAATGTTTTCTCCCTCCTACCCTTCTCTGCCCCCAACCTAGGATAGCAAGTAATCTGATATAGATTGTATATGTACAATCGGTATATATTGTGTCTTAAAAATTGTCTCAATAGCCTTGTAACTATGACTGTTGCTCTTCAGCTTTATTAAAGCTTTGACCAGATTAAATGAAAACAGTTGGGTGTTTTTGTGTTTTTCCCCTTTTAGTATGATATTCTTGATTTGGTCATATATTTGATGGAACCTCCTTCTAACTTGTAAATGATGAGATGATGTCACACTAGCATCTTTTGTGAGAATCATATAGCTTTGACTATAACTGCAGCTGTTTCTCATCTTTCTGTCTTCAAGTCCTTTATATAAGTGACCAGAATTTATCAGGAAATCCACAAATAAACAATATGTCTTTATAAAAATTCCATTTGCAGTTGAAAAATTAACCTAATAGAAGTTTACACCAATTTTACTCCATTTATCAGCCTAAATGAAAAAAAAAATTGCTTTTTACATTCTGTTGGGCAACACCAAAGAATTTTTAATAGTAACAATTTTATTTACACGATAAGATTATTTATTTTAGCATTCAAGTCAAGAAGGAATATGTAATTGTGAGAAGCAAATCAATATAATTATTGTATTAAAATTTATTCTGAAACAATGGCATCAGAATAAGCAGTAATAAGCTATATATACAAACTAGAAATATTCATGTAATATACTTTATTTATTGGCAAATGGACATCTTTTCTATTAAATATCAGACATTTAACAAATATGAATTGGTTTAAATATCTTTTTTTGTTACTCTTCTTATTCCATTATTTTAGTCATTTCTACTCTTCATGAACCCTTTTGGGAGTTCCCTTGGAAAAGATATGAGTGGTTTGCAATTTTCTTCTCTTATTTTACAGATGAGGGAATTGAAGTAAAGAGGATTTTTTATTAAATATTTTTTATTAAAGATATTTGAGTTTTACAATTTTCCCTCCCAATGTTACTTCCCCCCCCACAGAAAGGAATCTGTTAGTCTTTACTTTGTTTCCATGTTGTACATTCATCCAAATTGAGTGTGATGAGAGAGAAATCATATCCTTATGGAAGAGACAAGAAGTCTAAGAGGTAACAAGATCAGACAATAAGATATCTGGTTTTTAATCTAAATTAAAGGGAATAGTCCTTGAACTTCGTTAGAACTCCACAGCTCTTTATCTGGATACAGATGGCAATCTCCTTTGCAGACAGCCCAAAATAGTTGCTGATTGTTGCACTGATGGAATGACCAAGTCGTTCAAGGTTGAACATCACCCCCATGTTACTGTTAGGGTATACAGTGTTTTTCTGGTTCTGCTCATCTCACTCAGCATCAGTTCATGAAAATCACTCCAGGCTGCCCTGAAATCCTGTCCCTCCTGGTTTCTAAAAGAACAATAGTGTTCCATGACATACATATACCACAGTTTGCTAAGCCATTCCCCAATTGAAGGACATTTACTTGATTTCCAAATGCTCTTCAGAGGATAGACCCAGTAGTGGTATTGCTGGGTCAAAGGGTATTTTATTGCCCTTTGGGCGTAGCTCCAAATTTCTCTCCAGAAAGGTTGGATGAGTTCACAGCTCCACCAAAAGTGTAATAGTGTCCCAGAATTCCCACAACCCTTCCAACAATGATCATTATCCTTTCTGGACATATTGACCAATGTGAGAGGTGTGAGGTGGTACCTCAGAGAAGCTTTGATTTGCATTTCTCCAATAATGAATGATTTAGAGCATTTTTTCATATGGCTATGGATTGCTTTGATTTCCTCATCTGTAAATTGCCTTTGAATATCCATTGATTATTTGTCAATTGGGGAATGCCTTTTTGCTTTAAACATATGACTCAGTTCTCTGTATATTTTAGAAATGAGTCCTTTGTCAGAATCATTAGTTGTCAAGATTGTTTCCAAATTCACTACATTTATTTTGACCTTGGTTACAGTAGTTTTATCTGTGCAAAAGATTTTAATTTAATGTAATCGAAATCATCTATTTGGTTTTTGGTGATTTTCTCCAAATCTTCCTTAGTCATAAACTGCTTCTGTTTCCATAGATCTTGATCTTCTAATTTGCTTATAGTGTTTTTTATGTCTAAGTCCTGTAACCATTTGTATCTTATCTTGGTAAAGAGTGTCAGGTTTTGATCTAATCTAAGTTTCTTCCATACTAACTTCAAATTTTCCCAGCAGTTTTTATCAAAGAGAGTTTTTAATCCCAATAGCTGGACTCTTTGTGTTTATCAAACAGCAGGTTACTATAATCGTCTTGTGCTTTTGCACCTAGTCTATTCCACTGATCACCACTCTATTTCTTAGCCAGTACCAAACAGTTTTTATGACTGATGCATTAAAATATAATTTTAGATCAGGTAGGGCTAAGCCACCCTCTTTTGTGCTTTTTTTCATTAAGCTCCTGGAAATTCTTGGCTTTTTATTTCTCCATCTGAATTTACTCATAATTTTTTCTAACTCATTAAAGTAATTCTTTGGAATTTTGATTGGTAGGGCGCTAAACAGATAGTTTAGTTTTGGTAGAATTGTCATTTTTATTATATGAGCTCTACCTATCCATGAGCAGTTGATATTTTCCCAGTTATTTAAATCTGATTTACTTTGTGTGAGAAGTGTTTTATAATTATTTTCAAAAAGTTTCTGAGTCTGTCTTGGCAAATAGACTCTCAGGTATTTTATATGGTCTGAGGTTACTTTGAATGGGATTTCTCTTTCTAGCTCTTCCGGCTGTTTCTTGCTAGACATATATAGCACAGTTGACAATTTATGAGGGTTTATTTTATAACCTGCCACTTTGCTAAAATTGCTAATTATTTCCAGTAGTTTTTTGGATGATTGCTTGGGATTCTCAAGGTAGACCAACATGTCATTTGCAAAAAAGTGAGAGTTTTTTCTCTTCCTTCCCAATTCTAATTCCTTCAGTTTCTTTTTCTTCTCTAATTGCTAGAGCTAAAATTTCTAATACAATATTGAATAGTAGTGGTGATAATGTTGTTTCACCCCTGTTTCACCCCTGTTGTTTCACCTTGTTTCACCCCTGATCTTAATGGGAATGCCTCTAGCCTCTCCCCATTGAATATAATGCTTATTGATGGTTTCAGATAGATACTGCTAATTATTCTAAGGAACAATCCATTTATTCCTACACTTTCTAGTGTTTTTAGTAGGAATGGATGCTCTCTTTTGTCAAAAGCTTTTTTCAGTATGTATTGATATGATCATATAATTTCTGATAGGTTTGTTGTTGACATAATTGAGCATATTAACAGTTTTCCTAATATTGAACCAAGTCTGCATTCCTGGGATAAATCCGACTTGATCATAATGTATTATCCTAGTGATAACCTGCTATAATCGTTTTGCTAATATTTTATTTAAGATTTTTGTATCTATATTCATCAGGGAGCTAGGTCTATAATTTTCTTTCTCTGTTTTAACTCTTCCTGGTTTAGGTAACAGCACCATATTGGTTTCATAGAAAGTCTTAGGCAAAGTTCCATCATTCCCTATTTCTCGAAAGAGTTTATGTAGAATTGGAACCAATTGCTCCTTAAATGTTTGTTAGAATTCACTTGTGAATCCATCAGGCCCTGCAGATTTTTTCTTGAGGAGTTCAATGATGTCTTGTTGAATTTCTTTTTACTGAGATAGGGTTGTTTAGGTATTTAATCTCCTCTTCATTTAACCTGGGTAACTTATATTTTTGTAAATATTCATCCATTTCACTTAGATTATCAAATTTATTGGCATAGCTTTGGGCAAAATAATTTCAGATTATTTCTTTAATTTCCTCCTCATTGGTGGTGAGTTCACCTTTTTCATTTATGATAATAGCAATTTGATTTTCTTCTTTCTTTTTTTTTTGATCAAGTTGACCAGGGGTTTATCAATTTTATTGTTTTTTTAATAATACCAATTTTTGGCTTTATTTATTAATTCAGTAGGGTTTTTTTGCTTTTGATTTTATTAATTTCTCCTTTAATTTTTAGAATTTCTAATTTGGTATTTATTTAGGGATTTTTAATTTGTTCTTTCTCTAATTTTTTTAGTTGTATGTTTAGTTCATTGATTTCCTCTTTCTCCAATTTATTCATGTAAGCATTTAAAGCTATAATATATCCCCTGAGAGCCTCTTTGAGTGAATCCCATAGGTTTTGGTATGTTGTTTCATTGTTATTGTTATCTAGGATAAAATGGTTAATTCTTTCTACAATTTGTTTTTTGTCCACACAGTCTTTAAAATGAGATTATTCAGTTTCCAATTGGTCTGCATCTATATCTCCTTGGCCCAGTATTGCATATGACTTTTATTTCATTGTGATCTGAGAAAGATGTACTCACTATTTCTGCCTTTCTGCATTTGATCATTAGGTTTTTATTTCCTATTACATGGTCAATTTTTGTATATGTTCCATTTACTTCAGAGAAAAAGGTATATTCCTTTCTATCCCCATTCAATTTCCTCCAAAAGTCTACCATATCTAGTTTTGCTAACAATTTATTTACCTCCTTTCCTTTTTCTTGTTTATTTTATGATTCAATTTGTCTAGATCTGAGAATGGGAGGTTGACGTCTCCCACTAGTAGAGTTTTGCTTTCTATGTCTTCCTGTATTTCTGTAAGCTTCTTCTCTAAGAATTTGGATGCTGTTCCATTGGGTGCATATATATATATATTCAGTATTGAAATAGCTTTATTGTCTATGGTACCTTTTAGGAGGATAAACTTTCCTTCCTTATCTCTTTTAATGCTATCCATTTTTGTTGCTGCTTTGTCTGAGATAAGGATTGCTACCCCTGATTTTTTTTACTTCAGCTGAAGTAAAATATATTTTGCTCCAGCCTTTTACCTTTACTCTATATGTATCTCTCTGCTTAAAATATGTTTCTTGTTAGCAGCATGTTTTAGGATTCTGGTTTTTAATCCACTCTGCTATTCGCTTAGTTTTAAGGAAGAGTTCATCCCATTGACATTAAAAGTTATCATTACTAAATCTTTATTGCCCTATATTCTTTCTTACCTCTGTTTTTATTTTCGGCCTTCCCCTCCTTTATCTGTATTCCTCAGTATTTTGTTTCTGAATACCACCCCCTTCAGTGTGTTTGCCTTGCTATATCACCCCCTCTCCTTTCTTTCCCTTTTCTCTTTTTCCCTTTTCCCTTCCCTTCCTTTTGTTAGTTCCCCCTTTCTCCCCCACTCCCCCTACCTTTCTCCATCCCCCCTCCCCTTTTCCCCTTTTAATCCTTGAAAGGTTAGATATTTTTTAAGTCAACTAAGTATGTATAAGTTGACTTTAAGCCAAGTCTGATGAAAGGAAGATTCAGATTTTCCTCATCTCCTCCCCTCTTCCCCTCTATTACCCTAGGTATTTTGTACCTCTTAGTGCAATGAGATTTACCCCATTCAATCCCCTCCCTTGTCCCTTCTCCTTCATATCCCCGTTTTTAATGAGGTAATGTTATTTAGATCATTCTATCTGAGTCATAGAAAATTCTGAATATCTGTCACTTCTAGCTAAGTACCTTCTGTCTAATAGAGTTAAAATTCTTGAGTTATTAGAGTCTCCCAAGTGGGGTTAAAGCCAGTTATATCCCATTGGTTAGCAGTCTCATGGATAGGTCATGAATGTTCATCACTCTCTCTGTTAGAGTTACAATTCTCAAGATTCATGAGAATCTTTTTCCCCATGCTGGAATATAGCCAGTTTCAACTTATTGGATAGCAATTTTTTTTTCCATCCCCTCTTTCTTTTTTTTTTTTACCTTTTCATCTGTCTCTTGAACCTCCTGTTTGATGTCCAAATTTTCTATTTATCTCTGGTCTTTTCATCAAGAATTTTTGGAATTCTTCCATTTCATTAAATGTCCATCTTTTTCTCTGGAAATGAAGGCTCAGCTTTATGGGATAGTAGATTCTTGGCTGCATTCCAAGCTCCCTTGCTCTTTGAAATATCTCATACCAGGCCCTTTGATCCCTTAATGTTGATGCAGCCAGTACCTGCCTAATCCTTACTGTGGCTCCTTGGTATTTAAATTGTTTCTTTCTGAATGCTTGCAGGATTTTCTCTTTTATCTGATAGTTCTGGAATTTGGCCACAACATTCCTTGGTGTTTTCATTTTATGATCCCTTTCTGGAGGGTATGATGGAGTCTTTTAATAACTACTTTGTCCTCTGGCTCCATGATATCAGGGCAGTTTTTCATCACTAGATCCTGTAATAGTATGTCCAGGCTTTTTTTCTCTTCAAAATTTTCAGGAAGTCCAATAATTTTCAGATTTCCCCTCCTCGACCTATTCTCAAGGTCAGTGGTTTTGCTGATGAGGTATTTTACATTATCTTCTATTTTTTTCATTTTGTTTAACTGGCTCTTGCTGTTTCATGGAGTCATTAGTTTCTGCAAAGTCCATTCTTTTTTTTTAGAGAGGAGTTTTCTTCATTTACCTTTTGCAACTCCTTTTCCAATTGGTCCATCCTAATTTTGAAAGAACTTTCCATTTGACCAATTGGGGTTTTGAAAGAATAAGTTTCTTTTTGCATTGTCCCAATTGAGGATCTGAGAGAATTATTCTCATTTTGTATTTGTCCGATTGATGATCTGAGAGATTTATTCTTATTTTGTATTTGTCCAATTGTATTTTTTAAGGATTTGTTTTCTTATTGCAAGGTATTAATTGTCTCTCCCAAAGTTTCCAGTTGATTTTTATACTCCTTCCTTATTTCTTCAAGGAAGTCTTTCTGTGATGAAGACCAGATCATATTCTCCTCAGAGGTTCTAGGTCTCTCTGAGTTAGGGTCTTTCCCTTCCAAGAATTTTTCTATGGATCCACCTTTCTGCTGACCTTTCTTCATTTTGCTAAGACATTGACTTGCGGAAGGCCTGGTTCCCAGGGGCTTCAGATCAATAGAGGCTTTACTCACTGAGTTCAATTTCTCTGGCAGGCTAGTAGGAGGGGCTGGTTGCTTTCTCTGGAGTGTCTGTGACCTTGATTGAAGCCTTCTCCCTTAGCTTGAAGGGAGGATTTGGAGCTAATGAATCCTTTTGCCTTCAATCAATGGTGGGCTTTGCCCTGGCCTGAGGTCATCCCTCTCCCTGGGATGAACCAGCTGGGCTGGTTCTTCTGCTCATACTCCTGTGCCTGAGGCAGAAGTATTCTGCAATTGTTTGTTCTGGGAAGAGGCCTCAGCCACAATGGAGACATGGACTCAGAGTTCCTCAGACCAGAGGAGCCCAAGGATGGTGTCCACAGGTCTCCTGCACCGGAACTCTCTCCCCCAGCCCTATTGGCAAGCTCCAGAGGGTCAGCAAGCCCCTGCTCCCTAGTTGACTGAAGCCCCTGCCATCTAGCCCCACTGCTGATCCAGCAGGTGCGCCTCTCAAGCCCTCAGACTCCCCCGCTCCAATTCAGCTGCTGATCTGGCTGATCGGGGTTGATCTGCCTTTTGTGCCCAGACTCACCCACCCAAATTAGTCCAGTGCTACTGAGGGAGACAAATCCTGAGGTAGATGTTCTTATTGCTGGCTTTTCTTTCTTTCTTTCTTTCTTTCTTTCTTTCTTTCTTTCTTTCTTTCTTTCTTTCTTTCTTTCTTTCTTTCTTTCTTTCTTTCTTTCTTCCTTCCTTCCTTCCTTCCTTCCTTTCCTTCCTTCCTTCCTTCCTTTTCTTCCTTCTTTCTTTCTTTTCTTTCTTTCTTTCTTTCTTTCTTTCTTTCTTTCTTTCTTTCTTTCTTTCTTTCTTTCTTCTCCTTCTCCTTCCCCTCCTTCTCCTTCTCCTTCTCCGCCTCCTCTTCCTCCACCTTTTCCTCCTTTTTTCTTCTTCTACTTCATCTTCATCTTCCTCTTCCTCTTTTATCTTTTTTTCTGCTTCTTTTTTTCTTCAACTTCTTTTTCTTCTCCTCCTTTTCTTCTTATTCTTCTTATATTCCTTCTTCCTCTTCCTCTTCTTTTTTTGTGAACCCTTTTGTTCATGTGGGGACTCTATCCTTACATGTAGATACTATATTCAAAGGAGTATGATTTTTAGTTACCTAAATATGGTAAGACCTCTTGGGATGACAGAAAGGTGAGGAGTAGATTTTTTTTTATTATTTCTTGTTTATTTGATCATTTAAAAAAAAAACCTGAGTCAATAAACACTTTGCTTAAACAATTTTCTTGTGACTTATTGAAATAGAGCTCTGAAAAAAACAGATTTTGAAAAAGCCCATTGGCTCAAAAGTAGATACTTAACTATGTCTTTTAAATCCAGATAACTCTAGTTTTCATCAAATTTCCAATAACAGGTCCCAACCTGTTCATTGTTTGGGTTTTAATGGCAAATAATATTCATTTTCTGTTCTGGAAAGAAACTCTGAGGGACTTCTTTTAATAGAATGATTCTTCCATGTTGGCACATTGAACCATCTTTGTCTCATTTTTCCTAGCTCTCAATCACTGAGTGGACATTGTCTCAAGCAAACTGAGACCTGAGAAAGACTTAAGTTCAAGAAGGTCAAGCACAGCCACTGCATCCCAGATCATTGCCAGTTTTTCTTTAGTTTTGCTTTCTCATTGGAGTTTGATGAATCTAAAAGATATAGTGATGGTGATGACTTTGCAATGCTCTACCTCAATTCAATTCACAAGAAAGTGAAAAAATATCATTTGCTATGAGATTGGTCCTCTTCAAGGTTGATGGACTAAGGACCAACAACAGTGCCTCTATTACAATTAAAATCTGTAGTACAATCTAAGTAACAATAATAATAGTTTGTCTTCTAATTTCATAAAATATTATGCATATTCGGACATGAAAAATACAAGGATTAAAAAATGTGGTAGTTGTAAGACTTTTGTGTTCATTTGGAATTTCTTAGTAAAATCTGACAAATTTATGAATGATTTTCCATCTGTTCAAACAGTATTCCTATGACTTCTGTGGAGAACTCTCTATACAGATGATCTACCTAATGAGCAAAGAGGTAAGAGATAATTATTTAATGTTGCATAAAATATTGCCCTTAGATTCAGGACATTTGCATTGAAGTGCTCCCTTTTATATGGATTCTAACTTGCAGAATTTCAGCAATTCCCTTAAATTCAGAGTTATCAAAATAAGACTACAATACTTCGGAAGGCCCTCCTAACAAGATTAAAATTTAACTGGCAAATATTTAACAAAATAAAAATATAATAAAATATAGATAATATTACATTTTAAAATTAAGTCAATATTCTATCTACAGGGGTATCAATGTAAGGATTATTGAACCTACTTATATTTGAGTTTTAACAAAGTGCCCTAGGCAACTTTCTGAGTAAGTCATAGTGGTATTACAGATCTGAGTAGATAGAGTCATTTTTGACACTGAGAGTTTCCTAAAATAATGGAAATACTAGTCTGATCAATCAGGAGAGTTGAAGTAATAAACATTTGTGCTTCATAGAATACTTGAACTTAAAAATAAAATGAAATTTTTCTATTTTTTTTGTGTGAAATTGTTTATTTGTGTGAAATTGAATGGTTTTATCATTTATTGGCTATAGCCATTCAACAAATATGTATTAGGCCTGCCTGCTATGGATAGCGGCGATTAATTTTTTTTTTACCCTACATATAGATAGATAGATAGATAGATAGATCGATCTCCAACCCAATGATATATGTATATGTATATGAATGATATATATATATATGTATATATGGATATTATGGATATGTGTATGATCATTGTTGTAAGGCATTCTCAGTGAGGAAACTTCCTCCGAGGAAGAGCCTGTACCTGTTCTATAAATTACTCTTTTACAGAATTTTTTAAGGAATTTGCAGATTAAGTAATAATGCAAGGGTCACACAGCCCAAATGACACTAAAGCAGGCTTCTGTCATGACTCCCAGACCCCATCTCTATGCATTATATTATTCTGCCTTATTCTGCTTCTTGATTGTTTGACTTAAAGAAATTGATTTCCTGAACCATAAATTCTGCTTTTGTTCTATTGTTGATAGTAATGTATGGGGAAGTATGAAAAGAGCATACAACTTTGAGTAGTAGTTAGGACAACTAGATGGCACAGTAGGTATAGCACCAACCTTGAAGACAGGTTCAAATTCATTGTTAGCCTGACCTTGGGAAAGGCACTTTTCTTTGATTGCCTTGCATCTGTGCCATTCCCAAACAACCTGATTCTTATCTGTACACTGGACTCAGATGATTACAGAGGAAAAAGTATGGCTGATGACTAAGTACAGCACTCGCCTCTCAAATTCAATCCATGTGCATGTCATGACTTTACTTTCCTGATGTCATGTTCACCTTTGAGAATGAAGGATAAACATCATCATCATGGACCAGTATGGAAAGAGCATACAACTTTAAATAAGAAGACAAGATGTTGAGTTCTAACTCTGACACTGTGACTTTTGATAGACTGTGACCTTGCTGCTTCCCCATTTTTCTTCATCTGTGCAATGAAGATCAGAATATTTTTATTATCTATTTATTGGATTAGAAAGAGAACTGAATGAAGTAATACATATAAAAACAGTGTTAGCTTACTGAGAATATTATTATTATCATTATTACAAGAAAATAATAAAATTACCTTCAAAATGAATTAATTAATTTAATAAATACTTTTCAAGCTTTCTTTTTGAAAAATAAAATCCTTTGGGTTACATATGATTCTAAAGAATGATATTGTGCTGTATTTCTTCTGCCTGAGGAACTTAATTAACTATTTTCTCTCCATACTAAATGTTACACACCAACTGGATAGTACTTATATTGTTCTCACAGTACAGTAAATGCTCACTAAATTATATTTTAGAAGCAGAAAGAGCACATACAGATGTATGAAAACAAGTAGGCATACCAAGAGAATCTAGAAAAAAAGCCTGAGGAAAAGTCCTGAGAATTATGCCTCTTGACAAAGCTGGAATTTACTAGCCTTGATGGCAATTTTATAGCAAAAATTAAATGCTGATGATTTTATATTATATTATTAGCCTTATCAATAGTATTTCAGGTGAATATAGCTAGGTGGTACAGTGGCTAGAACACCAGTCCTGGAATCAGAAGGCCCTGAGTTTAAATCTGTCCTCAGACACTTGACTCTTACTAGTTGTATGACTTTGGACAAGTCACTTAACTCGGAAAACTTTGCATGCATGCCCATCTCTAATCATTCTGATTTCTGTCTGGCCACTGGACCCAGTTGGATCCAGAGGAGAATTAGCAGAGCACCCTCTCACTAAATTCCAATTCACTTGCCTATCATTACATTACTTCCCTGATGTCATGGAATAAAAGAAAAACATCAATAAAAATGTAACAAAAGGGAAAAATATGAATTCTGTCTTTTGAATACTTACCCTTACCATTCTAGGTACAAATAAATTTATTGATAGTTTGATAATTCAAATTTTTATGCTTTATTGTCTAGAATTCAAAAGTCCCTCAGTATTCAATCATTTCAATGTCCTCATTCTGCAAATGAGAAAACTAGATCCTTAAAGTTTAAATGATTTGCCCAAAGTCACATAGGGAGTAAAACTGCAGATTGGGAATTCTAACTTAGAACTTTTTACTTCACATCCATTGCCCCATTCTATTATACTATACTTGTAAAAGAGATAATGGAAGTTTCACAGAATTACAACATTTGAGAATTGGAAAGCACCTCAACAACAGTCTAGTTCAATACCTATCTGAGGTAAAGTTTTGAGGAGTCAAGACATGCTGGCTCAAGAGAGTTGATAACATTTTCATTATGAGAAATTATACAATGGACAGCAACAGGGACTGAAAATTCAGGACATTTTGTTGTTTTATTGGTTGTCTAGACTTAAGAAAGTGTTAGAGGAAATCTAATAATAGAAGTTAAACTAAAAAATGTGCTAAATATGCATTTATTTTGAAGGGGAGATCCAGTTGATAAATGCTTACCAGTTTACTAATGCCTGAAGGGAACACCTACTATAACAAACAGAACACTGGTTTCTTTTCCCTTTCTTTATCAAGTTTTTCATGATGTTATCTGGTAGTTAATACACTGATCAATAAGGAATAGTCTCTTGGAATATTTCACGACATCATGAAATAAATATATTAATCTAAATGATCAAATTTACTATTAAAAGGGAAAGTCCTTGACTGAATAATCCAAATTAATAAGTAGATTGATTTAAATTTTTTGATAATTTCTAAGTTTTTTGATAATTTCATGTTGCCAACTGAATAACAGTCTTCATGTCCAGTAACTATGATCTCTTCTCATTACTAAACAGAGGGATTTTTAAAAAAATTAATGCTAAAATATGAATTTGAATTATTCTGTTTTCTTGAATCCCATGCCTATTTATTATTTCTCTGCACTACAAAAAATCCTCTCTCCTCCTATTGACTTAAATCCCAGCATAATTTTAGTTCCTCATTCTTTCTCCAAATACCCCCTTTGAACTTCTTAAACAAATTAATCTAAATATACAGTTTATTATTTGATTATATAATGCATTTATTTTTTTTTCATCACTTTAATGCATGCTTCCTCAATAGTTCTGGAAGATCATCTAGGGTAAGGATCAGATAATAATGAGGGCAGAAAATGTGAAGCAGAAATCTAAGGTTCACAAAGCTGAACTATGCAGAAAAATATATTAAATCACAAATCTACAAACCTATATACCAAACATTCCATGTCATTAATATAAATTGGTATAATTAATATAAATGGGTATAATTTTATAGTACCTTAGACATGAAACTTAGTAGTGCTGGCAACAGTTGTAATATCCTTCTCCTAAATGTTACAAATTATATTGTATAATTTAGGATAATTGAATAATAAATCAGCAAGTAAACAATAATTTTTGTATTATTGATTATATTTGCTAAATAAGGGAAGAGCTTTTGTAATTATTAATAAATATGTTTGATATAGCTAAGCAAAACCTCACCTGTTCATTAGAAATAAATCATTTACTAGAATATAGTTTTTGATTCCCTTTTTTGATATCAATAGCTGGAATAATGATCGACACATTCTGATTTGGAGTGGGTGGGAAGGGAGACAGAATCCTTTCTAAGTATTTCTTTCCTAAGGATTTCATCTAGTAAACATTAACAAAATTTTCAGTAAAGAATGAGTAAAATGCAAACTAGACCTTGGTCTTAGCCTTGTCATTTCAAGGTATATCTTAGGATTTTGATTTGCAATTTTCCTTTGGTTCATCTATGTACTTTTCATATATTCTTCTAAACATTTATCTTGAAATCTATCTAATCTTAAAGGGTAACAATAAGAAAACAGACTCACAGGTGGTCATAACATATATTTTGATGGAATCTTGTTAAAAATAAAAGATAAGTTATCCTTACAATCTCTGGGTAAGGTAGGAAATTAAAGCAATTAATTATATAATACTTACCCAAAATGTGGAATGCTTAAATTTTAATTATCTATTTCACCTGGCATACTTAGAAACAGCTTATGTCCTAAATAGAAAATTTAATAGCTCTATCTAAAAATTCAATGCATCTAATACCATTTACCAGAAGCTGTTTTTGAAGCTAGTCATTCAATGAGATTTACATATCATACCACCATTAGTTATGTATTGTTCATTTGCTTGCTTTTATATTATATTAAATAAGTAAATAGTGCTAGCAAAGAAAAGGGGAAAGATGTGACATTTCAGACATATTATACAGATAAATTCCTAAATATCTGAATCATTGATCAAGATTATAATTAAAGGAAATGAAAAGTTTAAAAAAATCTACATTTTGCAACAACTTTGGAGTGAGAAAAATTTTCACTAGGTGAAAAATCATATACTCCAGTGATAGAATTGGCTGTTTTAATGCACTGAAACCTGGATAAAGTAAATCAGGACTTGAAGCCTGAAGTCTTTCCAGGAGTAAGTAAGTACAAGATGAAATTGTGAATTATTTGGTATGGGAGAGGACTGGATCATCCCCAATCCATTTTGAGGGAACTACTTGATAAGTGATGTCCTTGAGATATTCTTTGCTAAGTGTACATTTCTCTGTCTCCTTCTTCTAATTAAAACTCAAACTGACCTAGATTCCCTAAGAAAAGCAAATTTTCTTATATAGGAAAGAAAACCTCCCAAATAATGATTTTAATGAAAGTAGCAGTCAGAGTGCAAGGAGGAAGAAGGAAAAGAGGTAGAAGGATATCTGGGATACAGTAGTGCTACAGAAACACGAAGAGATTAAAGTAGCAAGGTGAAGAGAATGGTCAACAGTGTCAAAAGCTGAAAATAAGTCAAAAAGGATGAGAATAGTCAACAGACCATTAGCTCTGTTGATCAGTAGATCTTTGGTGAACTTCTAGAGAGTAAAATCTCTTAATGATGAAATTAGAATCCTGTCAGGAGAGGATTAAGAAGTGAGAAGAAAATGGAGGCAATAAGTTTCTATAGTCTTTAAAGAAGTTTAATGAAAAATGGTGAATAGGGATATAATAATACCTAACAGGGACAGATGGTCCACATAAGAGGATGGAAAAAGCATGGTTCTGCTTGTAGATAAGAAGAAAGCAGACAATATAAGGAGAAACCAAATTTATTAGAGAGCAAACTGATAAAGGTGCAAGCTGCTAGAGAAGACAAGATGGAATGAAGCCATTTGAAAGAGGAGATGAGTTTTTCATTAAGAAGTATTATCATATTATGGGAGATAGGTTTGGAAAAGAAAATAGTGGCAGAAATAATCTAGGGATGTAAATTGGGAAGTCAAAAAGGTGAAGCTTTTAATCAAAGACCATTTTATTCACTGGAATATGGAACTGAGAGAGTTTAGGAAAGGGAGATATCAGGGGGATAAAGTTAGATTTAAAAAAACCACTGTTGTAAGTAGAATTTTAGGTGAATTATGATGTATAAAACAATTTCCTTGCCACAATATAGTAACTGTTGAAATAATTGTTTTTCAGCACTTCAGTCATTTTCAATTCTTTATGACTCCATGGATCATGGCATGCCAGCCCTTTGATCCTTCCCTATCTCTCAAAGTCTATGCAAGGTCATGATCATTGTTTCTCCTTTATCTCCTGCCTTCAATCTTTCCTATCATTGTGGTTTTTTTCCCACTGAACCTTGTCTTTTCAGTATTTTGTCAAAGTAAATAAGATTCAATTTCAGTATTTGACCTTGCTGTGAATAATCTGAATTAATTTCTTTAAATGTTGACTGATTTCAACTCTTTACTGTCCAAAGGACTCTCAAAAGTTTCCTGCAACATCAAAATTTGAAAGTTTAATTCCACAATGTTCAATTTTTTTTATAATCCCAACTCTCAAAGACACATATTCTTTTTGGAAAAAAAAAACATTCCTTTGAGTATACAGATCTTTGTTGGCAAAGTCATGCTCTGCTTTTTATATTCTGTTATATTTGCCATGGTTTTCCAAAGAATGAATGTCTTTTAATTTCATTGCTATAGTTGCCATCTACACTAATCTTAAAATCCAAGAATATAAAATCTGATATTGTTTCCATTTCTTTCCCCTCTTTTTGTCAGAAAATGATGAGACCAGTTTCCAAGACCTTAGCTTTTTATATTAAATTTCAAACCAACTTTTACATTCTCATCAAGAGCTTAATTAATTCTTAAATCACCTTTTGCCATTAGAGTGATAGCATTTGAATATCTGAGATTGTTGATATATCTCTAACAATCTTAATTCTTGATTTAGATTTATCTGGACTGACATTTCACATGATGTACTCTGTGTATAAGTTAAATTTTTAAAAAAAGGTGACAATTTAGCATATTGTCATAATACTTTTCCAATTTTAAACTAATAACTTGACCCATGGTGGATACTAATTGTTGCTTTTGGACATTCATACAGATTCCAAAGAAAAGTTAGATGGTCATGAGCTCCCATCTCATTGAGGGTTTAACATATGTTGTTATGGTCCATACAATCAAAGGTTTAAGGTTGTCAATTAAACAGAAGTAGATGCTGTTATTGCTGCTTTCTGTTGTTTTTCTTGGAACTTATTTGTTATTTCTATTTTGCAGTGAATATTAGCAATTTGGTCTCTAGTTCCTTGGCGTCTTCACCCCTACCCCTGCTGTTTTAGTAATTCTAAGTTCTTATATTGCTAAATCTACCTTGCAGAATCTTAAGCATAACTTTGATATCATGTAAAATACATGGAATTGTTTGGTAATTTGAATATTTCTTGTCATTGCCCTTATTTGGACTGGGAGGTAACCTGATCTTTTCAAATCCATTGTTAGTTTTCCAAATTGGCGGATGTATTGAGTGTAATATTTTAACAGTATCATTTTTAGGATCTTAAATAGCTCAATTCCATTACTTCCACTAGCTTTATTTTGAGAAATGTTGCCTAAGACCGACTTCACTATTTTGTGGGATATCTGATTCTAGGTCAGTAACTACACCATTGTGATTATCAATGTAAAGTTCTTTCTTGAATTTTCTTTATATATTCATTCATACAAAACAAAACAAATACACACACACACACACACACACACACACACACACACACACACATATATATATATATATATATATATATATATATAATATTCTTCTATATTTTTCTATCTCCTTTTTTTAGGTTTTTGTAAGGCAATGGGATTAAGTGGCTTTCCCAGGCTACACAGCTAGGAAATTATTAAGTGTGTGAGGCTGGATTTGAACTCAGGTACTCCTGACTCCGCCGGGGCTCTAGCTCTATCCACTGTGACACCTAGCTGCCCCACTGCACCACCTAGCTACTCCTTTCTAACTCTTCTTAATCTCTTCTGCATCTGTTATGTCCCTGCCATTTGAGACCGGTTCCCCTACAAATTTATATGAAATGTGATATTTTTCTCCAAATTTGTTTTGCAGCACACTTATAGGAGCAAAGGTAAAAGATGATAGGAATAATTCCAGGATGGCAGGGAAAGCTTGGTGATTGAATGAAGGGGCAATGGACTGAAGAGAAGAAAACATTGGTTTTACTCAAAGATCAAGAGGAGGAAGAGAAGAAATTATAGTTATTTCAAGTGTGATGTACTGGGAAAGAACTGAGGAGTGAAGTGATTGGCATACTTGATAAGACAAGAACAGGGTTTGGGAAAGCAAGACCAGAGAGAGAGAGAGAGAGAGAGAGAGAGAGAAATAACATGAGATTGTTATCCAGTAAGGGAACTTCAGGATTCATGAACATGGAAGTGATCCATTTGTTGATGACAGCAATATCAAGGTTAAGATCATCCTTTGTGTAGATGAAATGAAGTAGAGGACTACATCATAGGAAATTAAACAGTTGAAGAGACTAGAGGTTAGGATAAATAAGGGAGTGTCAATATGAATCTTTAAGCTTCCTATTATGAAGGAAGGAGTTGGGGTAAAGAAGCATAATATAAGTCAAGCAATGAACCAATTTATCAAAGGAGTATTCTACAGTTTCATAGACAGTAGCTGCAAAAGTTTTTTGAATAAATAAGGGTTTTTTCAATAAATAAGGATTAAGTGAACCTCAAAGGAGAAAAGTAACTGAATGACCATGGCAGAGATCCCTGGAAATGGCAATGGAGAGTAAGGAGTAAAGATCAGTGAGTAGTTACTGATTGGTTGTGGGGGGAGGAAGAAGTGAAATTACAATTTGTGCTACCCAGAGATTCAAGTCTTATAGGGAAGCAGAAGTTAGAAGTGACGATAGAAAAAATTTAAAGTGAAACAAGGTTGTTAGTTGTTGTTTTGTTTTGGTTTGGTTTGGTTTGGTTTGGTTTTGCCAATAGAGCAAGAATTCCAGAAAACACAGGATAAGGAGTAGGTAGTATTGACTTGGTCATTGGATGAGTTGGGATGATGGAAATAGGAATAAGAAATGAAACAGTAAAGGATGGAGAAGAGAATTTAAGTGATAACAGTCAGTAGTTCAATAGGTGAGGAGACCATGACTAGTTAAAAATTAGATTATTATTGAAGAAAAAAGCATTTAGTTATCAATATCCCTAGGAAAAAATCTCATATTGCCATCATCTTAGGATACTAGGTCACTCAGTCCCTAAAATGAACTTTCTATCTTCCCTCAAGGCAAGAAATCAGAGATCAGGAAAGACCATATCTCAAGATGGAATGACATTTCTCCTTTCCTGCAAAGAAAGTAGACCTGAATGTGATGGAATGCCAAGGCATAAGACAGACTGGCAAGGCACGAGCTATTTTGTCAAAGCTGGATACCGCAGATAGAATGACATTTTTCTCTTCCCCTTATCCCTGAAGGCTGAATGATGAAGAAAAACTCAACAGGAGTCAGCAATAGGATATATCAGTCAGATGGTTTATTTAGAGTGGCAAAATTTATGAATCAATTAGTTTGTAGTCCTGTTATACTCTCTCTAGGTTTGATTACATTATTATAATTCTAGGATTCTGATTTTAAAATGCAAAATAATCTCAAAAGCATCTAAAGAATGATAAAAAGATGCTGACAGACCTTAGAGTTCATTGCATATGAGTATCATTTAAAGGAACTTGAATAGTGAAACTTAGAAAAGAACAGATACAGTTAAGGACACAATAGCTATTTCCAAATATTTGAAGTATTGTCTCATTCAAGAGGAATAATTGGTGAATATTTGTATCAAATGCACAGAACAAGAATGATAGTTGGCAGGTATAGAGCAACCTATCTTGATTCATTATTTGAAGAGGAAGAATCTCTTTAAGAATTAGATTATTAAACATCAAAATAAGCTCCCTGGTAAGGTATATGTTATCTCTTATTGGAGATCTCTTAATAAAAATGGATGACTACTTGTCAGGTCATTATAGAGCAACTTTTTTTCTCATTTATGACCTGCACTAGAGAGAGTCTGCTCTCCTTAGCAATTCTGAAAATATGTGATTCTGTGAAGATAATCATAGTTTTAGTAATAAAAGACCAAAAACAAGGCAGAAATTTATGAGGTCAGTGGTCTCATTATCTAATTATCATTAGGCAAAGATAGGTAGTGATTAGAGGTAGAAGGTGTCTGTCAGTATGCCAGGGTAAAAAATTAATACAGAGTTAGTATTCAAACAAGTAACATTGGCATACATTCAAATGTCTGGGTATACAAAAGGTGGTTGTGACCATTCTAAAGTTATACTTTCAATCTGACTTGTTTTTTTCAATAGCTCTATCCTCATTATTTTTTTAAGTACTAGTTCATAAGCTCACATCATACTCCTCAATCTTTAACAGCCCAGCTAGTTCTTCATGTTGGGAAACTCTAGAGTTAGTACTATAATGGATAACTGCCAAATTCCTACCTTTTTTTGTTCATTTCAAATCTCTAAGATAAATATAACATATGATGTCTCCTGGGATATTCATATTAAGATAATCAAATGTTGATGTGGAATTGTTAGCAAATGGTAAATCAAGTGTGGTTCCAAGGGATGAACAAATATACTTTGGGAGGAACAGGAACCAGTGTAGAAAGGTTAATTCAAGGGAAATTTCTAAAAGAAATGTTAGGCAGAACAGTTTAATTAATAGAATCAATATCTAGGTTGAAGCTAAAGGAAACATGAAGTTTAGGTTAGAAACAGGAAATTTAATTAAAGATGAAGGCATAAAAAAGTCATCACAACTGTTTGTTGCTGGCTAAGAATAGGTTGGTAAATCAGTGAAATAGGTTAGGTTCAAAAGAAACAGCAGTGAATGAATAAAGTATTCTACTGTTTGACAAAGCCCAAGATCTCAGCTTCTGGGAAAAGAACTCACTATTTGATAAAAACTGCTGGGAAAACTGAAAAAATAATATGAAAGAAACTAAGCAACATCTTTCATCCTCTTCCAAGATATGGTCTAGGATCTAGGATCTAGACATAAATGGTGATAACATAAGCCAATTAGGAAAACAAGGAGCAGTCTATTTATCAGATATTTGGCAAGAGAAGGAGTTTATGACCAAACAAGAGAGAGAGAGAGAGAACATTATCAAATGAAAAATAGACCATTTTAATTGCTTTAATTATAAATGTTTTCCTCAAATAAGACCAATATAAACAAGATTAAAAGAAATGCAGCAACCTGGGAAACACTTTTTAATGGGTAGTGTTTCAGATAAAGGAAACATTTCTAATATTAATATAAAGAACTGAATAAAATTTATAGGAATATAAATTATTCTCCAATTGATAAATTATCAAAGAATAAGAACAGGCAGTTTTTAGATGAAGGAATTAAAGTTACCTAAAGTCTTATAAAAAATGCTCCAAATCAGGCGGCTAGGTGGTGCAGTGGATAAAGCAACAGCCTTGGAGTCAGGAGTACCTGGGTTCAAATCCGGTCTCAGACACTTAATAATTACCTAGCTGTGTGGCCTTGGGCAAGCCACTTAACCCCATTTGCTTCGCAAAAAAAAAAAAAAATGCTCCAAATCATGATTAATTCGGGGAAATGCAAATTAAAGCAGCTCTGAATATGTTGTTGCTTGACAGCTCCAGTAACAGAGGTCTTTACAAAGCTGCTTATCTGGACCAAGGCCTTTATTATCCTCAATTGGGAGATATGGAAAACTGTGGTGAAATTTGGTTGCCCTGAGAAGTTTATCAGTACTATATGGCAATGTCAATAGAGTAAGCTTGCATGGATTCTAAATAATGTTTTTGCACTTTCTCTTTTTGGTTTTTTGGGGGGTTTTTTTTGGTCCTTTATTCTTTTTTCCTAATTGATAATTTATTTAAATTTCCAATTATAATTTTTCAGCATTCATTTACATGAATATTTATTTATAATCTACATAATTTCCTTCCACCCTTACATCAAATATTCTAGTCAACATTTTTCATGTACATTTGTTTAGCATGTTTACATGTTAGTAATTTTCTATATGAGGAATTAGGACAAATAGAAAAGAAAGAACCATCAAATAGAAAGAAAAACATAAGGGAAATTTTTTTTTCAAAACTGAGCATTGTGTTCATTCAGATTCTATAGATTTTATTGGTTTGTTTGTTCATTTTGTTTTGTTTTATTTTTTTTGTCTGGATAGCGTTGCCCATAACAAATCTCTCAGAGTTCTTCTCCTAGCTCTTTGAACTGCTAAGAGGAGCTGCATTCATCAACACTGATCAACTAACAATGTTGCTGTTAATGTGCACAATGATCTCTTGGCTTTGCTCCCCTCATTTAGAACAGTTCCTTTAATTCTTTCCATGTTTTTCTAGAGACCAACCATTCATGGTTTCCCATAGAATAACAATATTCCATACATTTAACCCATGTGTATTTCTCTGATTCACATGTGTTTCTTGTAAATTGCATAATTTAGGATTTTGATTTTTAATCCATTCTGCTATCCACTTCCCTCTTACGGAATAGTTTATTCCATTCACATTTACATTTAAGATAACTAAATTGTCCTTTCCTTCCAAGTTATCTTTTGCCACTTGTACTTTTTTTGCTTCCTTTTCTCTTTTACCTCCTCACCAATGTTTTGCTCCTTTTTTATGAACTTTTCTTTTAAATTTTAACTTTAATTTTACTTTCACATATGCTCACCTTTTCTTTTATCAGTCTCTTCTTCCCTTTTCTTTCCCTTCCACCTTTCCATTTCCCTATAAGATAGTATAGGTTTTTAAATCCAAATGGGACTGCATTTTATTACCTCTCTGGGACAAACCTATGGAGTAGGATTTACTCAGTGTCCACACCCTCCCTTCTGTCTCTCTACTATAGTAGGCCTTTGTGTCTCTTTACCTGGTGTTATTCATCTACTAATACCTAATCTTCTCCTAGTATACTCCTAACTATTGATGATTTTACTATTTTAATCTACCTTGTACTTATATTCCTGTTGTCAAAATATACTCCTTTTATCTGATCTTATAGAATTACTATAAAAGTACAATCAATCAAAAGTTGACTGATAAGTTCCAAGGACTATTGGAGTACAAACAATAAAAGGTTGATTGATTGCTTGATTGATCAATAAGCAACATTGCCTCATAGACACTAAGTATCCTTCCCTCTTCTGTCTCATTAAAAATACACTTCTCATGAGTCATGAGTCTTTCCAATTATGATCACTTTATACCTTATCCCCTTTTCAAATACCCTCCATAATCACACAATCCTCATGAGAAAAAGCATCATGTAAAGCCAAACTATTTTATGAACCATTTGTTCCCCCCATCTGAAGCATATTTCTTCCAACTGTAGCCAAAGTCTCAAGCAAAGCAAAAGTCTTCGTGATGATTTCATGTCCATTCGCTTTAAGTGTACTCTCTCCCTCTTTCTCTAGTACTCTAATCTTAGCTCTATAGCTCTCCTCAACCAATGGGGACATTCTCTCCCACAGTCCTTTTAGCCCCCCAAACATGGTACTAAAACCCTCATTAATTAATATATGGATTAAAATAAGGTCACTTACTAATCTCTTTATATTTAGTCCTTCTAAGTGAAAGCCTGTCCTTTGCCCCATTGAATTATAAACATCCAATTATCTAATACTATAAAGTCACTTCTGATTTAGTTATGTACAGAACCTAAGTACTGGGATAGCCTGAAAGTCTCTCTTAAGAACTTTAGCATTGATCATAAGACATGGGAGAGCCTGCCAAAGTCCACCCATCTTTGGGTGTCCTCATCAGAGAATATACTCAACTCTATGAACAACACAAAATTAAAGTAACTCAAAGGAAAAGTGAGATATTTAAGTTTAGAGTAAATATATTAGGTATTTATTTGTGTCTGGCCTGTGGTAGAGCATTCTGAGTTCATATTGGTTTAATCAGTCACAGCTGAATGCACTGTAATTTGTCTCAAATATATTGATGTCATTTTCATCTTTTTCAATAAGGAAGGGCAAGAATCAACCATACCCATATCCTCTAAGTATAATCTCTTCAACTATGTTTAACCCTTTAACTCTCCTAAGAGAAATACAATTCTCAAGTGTTATCTTCCTTTCCATGGTTGTATACAATTTAATGTTCTTGACTAACATTTTTTTCCTCTTTATTTTTTTAGTGTATCTTTTGAGTCTTGCATTCAAAGATCGAATAGTACTGTTCAGTTCTGATCTTTTTATCAGGAAATTCTGGAAGTCCTCTATTTCATTGAATATCCATCTTTTCCCCTGATAGAAATTGTTGAATTTTTCCATGGTGGTAAGTTTGTGGTTGCAATCCAATGTCCCTTGACCTCTGAAATATCATTTTCCAGGCCCTATGATACTTTACAGTTATAGCTGGTATGTCCTGGGTAATTCTGCCTGTGCGTCCTTTGTATCTAAATTACTTCTTTTTTTGGCCACTTTCACTATTTTCTCCTTTATTTGAGCATTTTGGAATTTGGCTATGAAAGTCCTTAGAATTTTTGTTTCTAGGATCTCTTTCTGAAGGTGTTCTGCACATAATTTCAAGGGCTATTTTATCTTCTAGTATTAGTTGGGCAATTTTCCCTGATAATTTCCTGAAAGATATTTTCTAGTAATTCACAAATTATCTTTTCTAGATCTGTTTTTGATGTTCTTTGCTTTTCCCTAAAAAGTACTTTACATTTCCTTAATTTTTTCAAACTTTTAATTTTGTTTAATGGACTTAAATCGTTGATTCATTAGTTTCTATTTGTTTAATTTTAATTTTTAGGGTTTTATTTTCTTCAGTGAATTTTTGTTTTCTTTTCCAGTTGGTTAATTTTACTTTTGTTGAGTTGCTTTCCATTTCTGGTTGGTTGATTTTATTTTTTGATAAGTTTGGATTTGTAGTTTTAATATCTGTATAGAGGTTTCATTTAACATAGGGTGGAGAAAACCTCCAAGAGCATTCTAGTTTCACACTACCATCTTGACTCTGTCACAGAAGTCCCCAAAATACAATTTTTGATATCATTTGAATTTGGACTATGATGTTTAAAATGTACTTCTGAATGTACTGATGTTTACCTATTTTTTTGGTTTGCTTTTTAGGTTTTTGCAAGGCAAATGGGGTTAAGTGGCTTTCCCAAGGCCATGCAGCTAGCTAATTATTAAGTGTCTGAGGTTGGATGATGCTTACTTATTGTTGCTATCTATTTATTTATTATTGAACAGATTTCCCATTCACTAAATTTAATATTTATAAAACTGAATTTTGTGACTATCTCTTCAGCAAGGTAAAATTCAAATATGACAACTTAATTCACATAATTGCTTTTTTAACTGCTAAAAAGCCTGAAATGTAATAGAGAAAAATGTGACCCTAAAAATTCTCCTTCATAAACTAGTCTCATAATCCGGACTTCAACATTACAATACATTTTGAAGGACATTGGAATAGGGGAAAAAAATTCCTTTGCAACCATGTAAAGAGGCTCTTCAGCTGTACTGTTCTACCATGGACAAGTTGTGTTGATGTCATTCAGTCAATTTTCAATCATGTTCAACTTTCTTTGATCCTATTCAAAGCTTTCTTGGCAAAGGTGTAGGAGGGGTTTGTCATTTCCTTCTCCAGATCATTTTACAACTGAGGAAATTGAGGCATAATGGATTAAATGACAATCACACAATTAGTCTTTGAAGCCTGATTTGAATCTAAAAAAAATATTACTGACTTTAGTCTTGGTACTCTATCCAATTTACCACTTATCTGTGCCATAACAATACTTTAAAATGTTCTCTATCTCTTTATTTCTTTATTTCTCATTCTCTCTGTCTCTGTTTCTGTTTCTCTGTCTTTGTTTCTGTCTCTGTGTCTCTCTGTCTCTGTCTTTCTCTGTCTCTCTGTCTTTTTCTGACTGACTTTTGCTCCCTCCCCCAAAAAAGAAGCAATAAGCTCTGCAACTGCTATAGAAAAAAATTTTAAATCTGTTAAATTGAACTGAACACTTACATTTTAATATTCAATTTGGAAATTATAGAATGGATTATTGATAATAGTTGTTGCCTTCTTCCAACTAAAATGAGATATTTTCACTTCCCTGATTTGAATTCTACTATGAAGTGCTAATATTTCAATATATATCCTAACATTCTTTTCCTAATCAGAGTAGTAATGTAACAGCAGAGCTTCTTCCAGTGAAGTTAGGGCATGCTTTTAGCATCTGACAGAGCAGGTTTCTATTTTAGTCAACTAATATTTTAATGCTCTTCCACTGTGATATTTTCAAAATAACAAATAATAAGATTAACTGAAAAAAATGGTTTATTCTTAAACTGATGTTGGAGATGTGAAATCCTGGACTATGCAACTTCAACAAACTGTAAGAAAGATGTACCTGTAGAGTATCATTTACATAGAAAGAATGTCAAACAAGTATGACTGTATAAGAATCATGAGGCTTTGTTTGTGAAAAATAGATTCTCCACCCTGGCATCACCCTAACCCTTATGGTAGGAAAAGTTTCTTTGAGCTATGAATTAAATTAAATTTTCTTTTCCATTCATTTGTTTGTGGAAAGGCTGAAGGTCTTTGTTTCCCTTGCTGAAGGTCTTTGTTTCCCTTTCTCATCTTTGCTGATCTTTACTGAACTTTGTGATTGTGAACTCTAGCCCCCAGGATTTATCATGAATTCCTGCTGATTAGAGCTGAATCCAGCCCTCCTCTTTTGGATTTTATTAGACAAAGGTAATCTTTACTTCATGCTGAGTTGAAAGAAGAGTAAGGAATTCTGGCTCGGCCAATTAGTGTCCAGGCTCCTTTTGGAATGCATCTAAGCAGCCTGCAACCTTATTAAATTTTACTTATAGAAGAATGGGGTGGGGAGAAATTTCTATGACATTAGATTATTATCCCACTACATAAACTTTGGCTTCAAAATGCTTTACATATCATGCTGGTTCATTTGTATACATGGGTACAGTGATTTTTAAATGAATGTAAAATTACAGAAGTCTTCTAAGCCCAAGTTAAATTTATATGTACATTTATTCTTTGGGCATTAGTAATTCATGAACCAGGTTTAATTAACATATTGCAAACTGAAGTTGAATTTATAAAATATTATTCAATATTACCATTTAGTAGACTAAGAAAAAATGCAATGGTTCTCAAGTTGCAAGTTTGGCCACAGCCATCAGTGGGAGACTTCATCCTTTAGTTTAATCTTCAACAATGGTGCTAAATCTATCCCAGTATCTCTCAAAGGAGAAGTAATTTTCCAAGAGACAGACTTTTTTATAACTATTGATTAATGTTTGCATTCATATAAGATGCCACTGGACTAGAAATGCTATTTCATTGGTCTAGGAAATGTCTAATCAGGAAATTACCTATAAACATATCAGCTTCTGCACAGGACCTTAAAATTTTGGATAATTGCTCAAGTTACATAATTCTGAAGTTAAGTGACCTCATGATCACACATTCATCATTATAAGTCAGAAGCACGACTTGAAACCAAATCTTCCAAACAATAACAGCATTCCTTATCTACCATGCCTCTCTACCTTTCCAAAAGTCATATGGTTTGACAAAGCCTGCCAACCCTTAATATCAATATCTATAATTCTCAATATCTTAAATTGAATTTTTGTAGATGAAAAGAACTGAAGAAAAGATTGACTTGTTTAATCTGCATAATTATTTATTAATGAAACTAGAATTAAAATTTAGGCAACCTGATCCCAAATTTACATCCTTACATTACGCTACACTGTTTTCTTTTTGTTTTACTTAGCTGGATAAAAATTATTATATTAAACAAAGGAAAAATTACTATATTAAAAAAGGAAAAAATCACTATATAAATGCTAAATATACGTGTTTTTATGTATGTGTGGTTATCTCTCTCTCTCTCTCTCTCTCTCTCTCCCCTCTCTCTCTCTTTCCATTTGTCTCTAATGAATTAATGCTCCTGAAAGGCAAATTTTTGGTTTCTATTAATGGGGGGAAAACGTTTGAAATTTTGAGAAAAGAATCAATCTTCAACTTGAGATTAAGAGCAAATAACTATGGGGATCATCTAACTTCTTCACTCTGGTGAAAAGTTTGTTCATAAACTCTTATATAGATCATAAACCTTCTTCTATACCTGCATTAATACCTGGGTATTGAGCACTTAGTAAACACTAAATAAACAGCAATTTATTGACAAAAAACATACAGTTCTTTCCTGGATGGAGAAGGAAGAAAACAATTGAAATAATACTACATAGAGACTAGGGGAGGGTGAGAGGGGGTCTTGAACTAATTAGTACCTTAACTGTGTAGACATATACATTTTTTCAAACTACAGTCACATCTGGAGAGAGAGGAAATTAAATATGAAGTTATTTTGGACTTTTAGAAATTTGACTTAATGTCACAATAATGCTGAAAGAGTTATGAATTTGTGGTTAGATTGCATATATTTTACATGAATTTATCCATTTATTGTTTTTTTGTGGTCAAGTAACTTAAACTGTATGAGTCTCAGTTTTCTTATCTGTAAAAGAGGAATAATAATAATAATACATTCCTTATTTACCCTGTGTGTGAGCAGTCACCAACTTTGTCTCTCCATCACTTTATTTCAAGTGCTTATTGAAACACTTATAGGCTAATTAGTATGCTCCGGTCCTGCTTGTACAGAGGAAAATGGAGAATAAGAAAACAAGTGTGAAAAAGGAATGAAGAGTCACAAAAAGAGATGCTGAAAGCAAAGGAAATACATGGGAGGCCTCAACTTCAATTAGAAAATTGAAAGACCAGTGGATTAAGGAAAGTAAAAGATTCTCATATACAAGGGAACACACAATGTATATGGAGGACAGGGATGTAGACAATGAGGGAAAGAACATAAAATCTTCAGTCATACATAAATAATCTGATTTTACATCTAGAAAGATGCAAAAATTCAATTATTCCCCAATCACTTCAGCCTATTTTATTCCAAAGAGTCTTTCATGTTGTTTAGCCATTGTATTCTCTCCAAACTTCATTTTCCTAAAAACTGATGCCATCTCTTGTAGAAGAGAATAAGCAGACCATCCCCATTCATACTGGCAAGATGGATTATGATCTTTAGTGAACAGGGAACAAGGATACACTGGTTTTCAAGAAAGAGAGTTACATCATTAATAGAGCAATACAATGTCAATGGAAGAGGGAGACTAGAAACAATCACAGTAGAGATGGATATCTGGTGGGCAACAAGCCAGAGATAGAGCAATAAGGTAAGAAATTCTGAATGAAACTCCAGAGACATTATTGTGGAGAAATTAATTTTTCCTTTGCCTCATTACAGGAGTCTCATTCACTTAAATAGTCTCAGCTGAGATCATTGTATATGTCACTGATATGTGTCTCCTTTCCACTTATACAGAATGATCCTCTTCAGCTCACCACTAAATTATTTCTATAACTTTCTGGTTCATGTCTCTGCCTAAAGTCTCTCCTTACTGCAATCCATTCTCCACTCAGTTTTCAAAGTGATCTTCCTAAAATTTAAGCCTGACAATTATTCTCCTCACACAGTACTTTATTTTCTCCAAAAGTAAATATAAAATCTTCTATCTGGCTTTTTGTACTCATCACCACCTTCCTTTCTTTCTTCCTTGAAAGTCTTACTACACTGTTGAACTTTTCCTTCTTCCTGCACAAAATTCTTCCCATCCCAAATCCATGACTTTTCACTTGCTATCTTCCCCACCTTCACCTAGCAGCTTTCTTGACTTCCTTCAAGACTGAGGACGAATAAGTTCCATAAAAGGCCTCTCCTGGTCACAACTCCTCCATTCACTTGCCTTCTGCCTATTATAAATATAATGCATATACAAAGTGGTCCATATGCTTTCTGCATTTAAAAGTGATATATTTGAAAACAGGTACATTATTTTCGGCATTTATTTGTAATCCTGGTACTTAACAGAGATCCTAATACATATGAAACAATCAATAAATAAATCTTGATTGCCTTATAGACAGAATTATTTTACATGTTTTAGAAGCACAACCAAATGCCTCTTCTTCCAGGTGATATATTTTTACCTGATAGCAATTACCTATTCCCTCCAAATTCCCTTTGTTCTTTGCTCTCTAACTCTTTAAGTGAATTTATCATATAACACTGTGTATTATAGTTAAATTTGTTGGTCAACTATCCTTCAATCAACCTCTGATGGAGTGGTAAGCTCCATCAGCATAGGACTGCATCTTATCTCTATTCTTAACTTATAACTTTTAAGTATTAAATTAATTTGTTATTACAATGTAATTTCTACAACAGTAATTTAAGTTATAAAGTTTAATTGCCACTTTTTCATATGTTAAATGTAAATAAATCATTGCACAAACTAGATACAAAGTTCAAATCTTTTTTGATTGTACAGTTATATGAATCATATTCATAAAAGGATTAGTGACTCTTTTTAAGATATTTCTTTTTTATGAGTTAACACTTTTGCTTTATCTATGGAATATTACATTTATCTTACCTGACTCAGCAAAGGGAACTACAACTCTCTGATAATTAAAGTAACATCTTAAAATCAAGACTCTATTTTGTTGATCCAATAAGTATTATAAGAATTATTGAACTATAATTCCCTAATCATTCCTCCTAGTTTACTCACTGTAGTAAGTCATATGATTTATTTGCATTCAATTTGTTTGCATTATTGATTTATTTCAGGTTTTTTTTTTTGCAAGGCAAATGGGGTTAAGTGGTTTGCCCAAGGCCACACAGCTAGCTAATTATTAAATGTCTGAGACCGGATTTGAACTCAGGTACTCCTGACTCCAAGGCCGGGTGTTTCATCCACTGTGCCACCTAGCCACCCCTGCATTATTGATTTATTTCAAAGATTATCTTTTAAAGTAGGTATGTCCAATACACAACACATAAGCCCCATGCGGTCCTCAAAGCCCATTTATGCAATCCATGTTGCATGGTCATAAAATGAAGGGTGTGAAATGAGCTTTATTTCAATTTTTCCTATTATAGTTCTATCAGGTATCATCCAAATTTGAGCTTCAGGAATGAGACTTTCTAAATAATGGGGCAACTATATTTTGAAACATTACAATTTGTTTTTCAATCTTCTATAACTTAAGCCCTTGGAAATATCTTCTGATGATTCAAATGCAACTAGAAACTTGTACATTTTAAATATAAAAGATCTAAATGGTAACTTTTACCGTCATCCAATTAGTCATCTTAAATGGATTTTTAGCAATAAACATTGCTTGTTCTTGTCTATAAAGTTTTTCATGAAATCTAAAAGTAAATATTATGGCAAAATAACTGTCTATTGTTGTTACTATGTCATGTCTGACTCTTTGTGAGTCATATTGTCTATTTTATTTTCTTGGAAAAAATACTGGAACAGTTTGCCATTTCCTTCTCCATTAAATTAAGGCAAACAAAGGTTGAGTGACTTGCCCAGGATCACACAGTGGCACACATCTGGCAACAGATTTGAACTCAGATTTTTCTGACTCCATGCTAAGTGTTCTATCCACTGACTTGTCTAGTTGCCTCAAACCCATTAATAGTATAATTTTTTTTCTATCTGCATAAACTATGTTTTCTATAAATATATAATAGTGTTATCTCCAAACACTCCCTCAATTCAACCAATCATCTCTGCATAGAACAACAAAAAATAAATGAACATAGCATTAGAGTACATGATGGATGTGTGTGTTTATGTGTGTGTGTATGAGAGACAGAGAGACAGAGACAGAGACAGAGAGACAGAGACAGAGACAGAGATAATGATAGTAAAACAGTCATTTTTATTGAGCTTTTTTCTGGTAATTTGTTGGATTTAGTCATGTTGTTTTGACAGTGATACTTCAGTTGTATCACAGATTTTCCAAATGTTAAATTTATGGCCACAAAAATACCCAAAATAAACCTAAAGATTTACAGAAGATTTACAGAGTAAGGAGATGGCATGATGAAACAAATGATTTTCTAAGGAAGTCAACATAATTACCATGATAATTTTTTTCTTTTCTTCTTTTTTTTTGGCAGCAGAATGGTCTTGACTACATGATTCAATCAGAATTAGGAACACCTGAAGAAGAAAGAAAATTGAAATGTACATGATAAGCATATGTTAAATTCTGTAATTTATATTCTTGGACAGTTGTCTGGGGTTAAAAAGTTAAGTCACTTATCCAGTAAGTCATCTAGTTTATATCAGAGCAATGATTTGAACCTAGATTTTACAAACTAAAAAGTCAGTCTTGTATCCACTGTTATTTTACTGTTACATTTATCTGCAAAGGTGAAAGAAATTAAGAAACTATATTGTTTATCTTAAATAATGATGCCATAATTGGACAGAGATAAAGTAGGGGGGAAAAGTGACTGGTAACTGAATATATATATATATATATATATAATCAATGAAGGATAATCTATAAAGATTTAAATCACCTATTTGAAAAAATGTTAAATAGAACTATCTGTTTAGGTTGATATCTAATTTTTAGGATGGGTTATTTGGGTTAAGTATAAATTGAAAGTTATCTGATACAACTATCTATTTTTGCTTTATCTTTGTTCTTACAAATTTTTTTTAGTGGTTTTTTTTTTGCAAGGCAAATGGGGTTAAGTGGCTTGCCCAAGGCCACACAGCTAGGTAAATAATAAGTGTATGAGGCCATATTTGAATTCAGATACTCCTGACTCCAGGGCCGGTGCTTTATCCATTGTGCCACCTAGCCGCCCCTTGTTCTTACAATTTTAAGGAAACAGCATGAGCTCAAAAATTACAATGTTAGAAAAAAATTGAGGAAAAATCTTATATAGAATGACCTGTACTTTCTAAAATATATAGTTCTATGGATGAAATTAAACCACTTATCATTTAGTTATTTTAAAACATTCAAGAGAGGCAAGATTTTTTTCCATATTGAGACAGTTCAAATAATTCCTCATCATCATATTTCCTAATTGTCTTCTTGTTGTTTGGACTAGAGGCTATTTTGTATGTGGACTTGTTACTCTGACCACACTTTCATTTGCAAGTCTATTATTTCTTGTGCCACATAATTTCAGACTAGAAGAAAAGGCCACCTTTCCAAGCAAAAGTCATTTTACTTGTTATATAATTAATTTCTAAAAGAATAGGGGTGAGGGTGGGACAAATCCATAGATCATTCCTACCTCTTATTTATCAAAAATGGACTACTTAATTGTTTGATAGAAAAATAGATCATAATGGTGTGAAAAATGAAGTATATGAATGGGATTCATCATGAAATTTTTTAATTCACTGACTTGAAAAGCTCAGGAAAGGATTTTGAAAAAGATAGATGTTAAATGCAGGATGTTTGTTATGGTATGTGTATAACTGAAGTAGTTGACAAGATCAAAACAAAGCAATACTTCTCTCTCAGCAAGTCTGATCCATGTGCTAATGATGTTTACAAAGTCACTAATTTCTTCAATGAGGAATTGGACAACCAAAGATATATTAGGAATAGTCAAAGTACAGTTGTTTCTTGTATAATCTAGAATATTTAGCACAGGATTGTTCTATGTGATAAGAATAAAATAAATTGTTTGATCTCATTGAAAAATTAAGATAACAAAGAACTTTTGTTATGTCTCAACTATTTCCAAATCCCCATCTGAAAACTCTAGATGCTAACTCCTCCTTGCCTAAAAGCATGAAAAAAAAAGAATATCCAGAATTATATAAGTTACCTCTAGTCTTACTAAATAAATAAATACATATGAGAGCTTTAGGAAATGGAAGTCATTCCTAGAGTCAGACAACTTAGTATGATATGCAATAAGATTTTAGTTGTTAAATAGCACTAATTTTCTTTAAGTTTATTGTACTTCTGGCCAAGATGGCAGAGAGAAGACAGGCACAATTCTAAAGTCTCCTGATCTTTCCTCATCTATGATATGAAACAAACCTCTAAACAGAAATCTGATCCACAAAACCCAGAAAGAAAAGCCTGGAGAAAGAACATCTACTTCAGAATTTGTTTTCTGAGATCCTGGGTGATTCCAGGCACAGAGGGCAGATCAGTGGTAGATCAGTTTGATTTTAGACTGGGTTGGTACCCTGGGAGCCTGAGGGCCTGAGAGCCAGACCTGCTTGATCAGCAATGGGGCTAGAGCCTGGTCGACTTCAGGGGCTTGGGTCAACTAGGGAGCAGAGGTGTTGGTGTTGGAGCTTACTGACAGGGCTGTAGGGAGAGTTCCAGGGCAGGAGAGCTGCAGACATCATCCCTGGGCAACACTTGTATGAGGAACTCCAAGTCTACACCTCCATTGTGGCTGAGGCCTCTTCCCAGAACAAATACAGTTACAGACTACTTCTGCCCCAGGCTCAGGTGTGTGAGCAGAAGAATCTGCCCAACTGACAATAGGGAGAGGGATAACCTCACCCCAGGGTGAAGCCCACCATTGATTGAAGACAAAAATATTTAACAGCTTCACTCACTCCCTCCAGGCTAAGGGAGTAGTCCTCAATCAAGGTCATAGACACTCCAGAGAAAGCAACCAGCTCCCCCCCTACTGGCTGGCTGGAGATATTGGACTCAGTAAGTAAAGCTTCTAGGGATCCCAACACCAAAGCTCTGTGAACCAGCCTCTCCCCAAATCAAGGTCTTAGCAAAATGAAGAAAGGTCAGCAGAAAGGTGGATCCATAGAAAAATTCTTGGAAGGAAAAGACCCTAACTCAAAGAGACCTAGAACCTCTGAGGAGAATATAATCTGATCTCCAGCACAAAAAGTTTTCCTTGAAGAAATAAGGAAGGAGTTTAAAAATCAATTGGAAAATTTGGGATAAGTAACCCAAGAGATGATTAACACCTTGCAACAAGAAAACAAATTATTGGAAAATATAAAAGGACAAATACAAAATGAGAATAATTCTCTAAAAATCTCAATTGGTCAAATGGAAAGTTCTTTCAAAAATAGAATTGACCAATTAGAAAAGGAGTTGCAAAAGGTAAATGAAGAAAACTCCTCTCTAAAAAAAAAAAAGAATGGAGTCTGTGGAAACTAATGACTTCATGAGACAGCAAGAGCCTGTTAAACAAAACCAAAAAATACAAAAAAATAAAAGAAAATGTAAAATACATCATCAGCAAAACCACTAACTTTTAGAATAGATTATGGAGGGGCAACCTGAGAATTATTGGACTTCTGGAAAACAATGAAGAGAAAAAAAAAAGCCTGGACTTACAGGATCTAATGATGGAAAATTGCCCTGATATCATGGAACCAGAGAGCAAAGTAGTTATTGAAAGACTACACTGATGCCCTCCAGAAAGGGATCATAAAATGAAAACACTAAGGAATGTTGTGGCCAAATTCCAGAACTATCAGATAAAAGAGAAAATCCTGCAAGCATTCAGAAAGAAACAATTTAAATACCAAGGAGCCACAGTAAGGATTAGGCAGGTCCTGGCTGCATCAACATTAAGGGATTGAAGGGCCTGGAACAATATATTCCCAAGAGCAAGGGAGCTTGGAATGCAGCTAAGAATCCACTGTCCTGCAAAGCTAAGCCTTCTTTTTTCAAGGGAAATGATGGACATTTAACAAAATGGAAGAATTCCAAAAATTCCTGATCAAAAGACCAGAGATAAATAGAAAATTTGGACATCAAACAGGAGGTTCAAGAGACTCATAAAAAGGTATATAAAAAAGGGGGGGTAAAGAAAAGAAAACTGCTGTCCCAGCATGGTAAAACCATTTTGATAACTCTTGAGAATTGTAACTTTAACAGAGAATATGCCTAGCCAGAAGTGATAGAAACTCATGATTTAGCCATGAAACTGGATATAACCCTACTTAGGAGAAAGACTCTAATAACTCTCAAGAATTGTAACTCTACTGGATAGAATGTACTTGGATAGAAGTGATGGATACTGAGAATTTTCTATGACTCAGATAGAATAATTTTAAAACACCTCCTCCTTAAAAGGGGGAACAGGAAGGAGATGGGAGGAGGGAGGGAATTGAATGGGGGTAAATTCATTAAATTAAGAAGTACAAAATACTTATCGTAATGGAGGTGAAGAAGGGAGGAGATGAGAAACACCTGAATTTCTACTTATCAGACTTGGCTTAAAGTTATTTTACACACCTGCTCAGTTAATTTAAAAAACATCTAACCATTTCAGTATTAAAAGGGCAAAAGGGGGAGGAGGTGGAAAAAGAGAAGGTAAGAAAAAAGGGGAACTAACACAAGGAAGGGAAGGGATAAAAGAAAAAGGGAAAGGGGAAATAAAGGGGAGGGGTGGATAGAGGAGGGCAAAAACATGGAAGGAGATGTTATTCAGAAACAAAATTCTGGGGAATACAGATAAAGGGTTGGGGGGAGGGGGAAAAGACCAACATAGAGGAGATAGCATGGAAGGCAATGAAGACTTAATACTTGTAACTATGAATGTGAATGGGAGGAACTCTCCTGTAAAATGTAAGTGAATAGCACAGTGGATTAAAAAAACAGAATTCTACAATATGCTGTTTACAAGAAACACATTTGAAGCAGAGCGATACATATAAAGTAAAGGTAAAAGGTTGGAGAAAGATGTATTTTGCTTCAGCTTAAGTGATAAAAGCAGGCATAGCAATCCTTATCTCAGACAAAGCAGCAGCAAAAAGAGATAGTATTAAAAGAGATAAGGAAGGAATTTATATCCTCCTAAAAGGACAATAAAGTGATTTCAAAACTGAATATATATGCACCCAATAGGGTAGCATCCAAATTCTTAGAGGCAAAGCTAAAAGAACTAAAGTAAGACATAGACAGCAAAACTCTACTAGTGAGAGACCACAACCTTCTGCTCTCAGATCTAGATAAATCGAATCATAAAATAAACAAGAAAGAAGTTAAGGAGGTAAATTGATTGTTAGAAAAACTAACTGTGATAGATTTATGGAGGAAATTGAATGGGGAGAGAAAGGAATATATACCTTTTTCTTCTGCAGTACATGGTACTTATACAATAATTGATCATGTACTGGGGCATAAAAACCTAATCATCAACTGCAGAAAGACAGAAATAGTGAATGCATCTTTCTCAGATCACAATGTAATAAAAGCCATATGCAATATTGGACCAAGGAGATATAGACCCAGAACTAATTGGAAACTGAATAACCTCATTTTAAAGAATGAGTGGGTTAAAGAACAAATAATAGATAATAATAATTATTTTATCCTAGATAATGACAATAATGAAACAACATAGCAAAACCTATGGGACTCACTCAAAGAAGCTGTCAGGGGATGTATTCCTAGCAACCCTATTTGTGGTGACAAAGAATTGGAAATCAAGTAAATGTACTTCAGTTGGGGATTGGTTTAGCAAACTGTGGTATATGTATGTCATGGAACACAATTGTTATATTAGAAACCAGGAAGTATGGAAATTCAGGGAAGCCTGGAGGGATTTACATGAACTGTTGTTAAATGAGATGAGCAGAACCAGAAACACACTGTATACTCTAACAGCAACATGATCAACCTTGATGGACTCACTAATTCCATCATTGCAACAATCAGGGACAATTTGGGTTCTCTTTGCAATGTAGAATACCATCTGTATCCAGAGAAACAACTGTGGAGTTTGAATAAAGACCAAACACTATTACCTTAAATTTAGAAAAAAAAACTTATATGTTATTGTCTGATCTTGCTATCTCTTATATTTATGTTTCTTCTTTAAGGATATGATTTCTCTCTCATCACACTCAATTTGGATAATGTGTACCATGGAAACATTGTAAAGACTGACAAATTGCCTTCTGTGGGAGGTGGGGGGAGGGAAGTAAGATTAGGGGAAAAATTGTAAAACTAAAAATAAATAAAAGCTTTAATTTAAAAGAAATAAAGTCTATTTTAAAATTGTTTCAGATCATTTTGTTATAATGACTATGGCTTCAATGTGTAGATTAGCTCTGTGACATTCCAAGTTCTTTGTGCATTATCTCTTTCTTCTTTTCTTATATCCCAGACAGAATATCAGGGCAGCACTGTTCCAAGGAGATAGAAAGGGCTGCTACTAGATAGTAAGGCTGTCTGGGGAGAAATTTCAGCACTCCCCTGGCCTTGGATATGTTCACACTTCAAAGGGTGACTGAGGACCAAAGCCTTCAGTATCATCTTTGATTGATGTGAAATCTCATGGGGTTTTCTACCTAAGCCTGAGGAAATGCTTCCTTATCAGTGTGGATTTGTGCCAGTATTGTATATAGTGAGACAATGAAAGGGTTCCAAGCTGTTTGGAAATCCAAGATGAATCTTGCTGTTTCTTTCTCTACTCTTGCCTGTGGGAAAAGGCTGCACAATAAACACCGGGAAGCAAGAGAGCTCTTGTGTTAATCACAGTAGTGGGTAGTAAAAGAGCTGTGCTGAGCAACCCCTAGGAAAGAAAGTGGCCACTCCAAATATAATGATCTTCTGCATTCCTGACATCTGTCTGCCCTCTTTCATGTAACCTGTATTTCCCAGTTTCAAGCTACAACCTAGATGAACAAAACAGGAAGATATTTCTGTGTCATATCGCCAATATTTTCTAGCCTCATTGTTATTTCTACCTCCACAGTGATCTGAAAGATTTCCAGTCTGGGGACTCATTCTCCCAGAATCTGATATTACCTGATATTACTAACTAGTAAGGAAAAAAGTCTTAATTATAAGCTATAGACACATGCAAATACTTAAGGCCTTCATTTTTGAACATTAACAGGTATGAAAAGAAATAATAGGAGCTGTAAAATCAGCCAATCAAAATTTGGTGGCTAGGTTAAGGAGGGAATGGAGGAAGGAAGGGCAACAGAGATATAAGAATAATGTCAAAAAGAAATTAATTCTGTTTGAATCTTTTTTTAAAAAAAATAAGTTTCCTTGAAATTTTTTTATCCATTTCTCCTATTTTAAAGAATTGGATAGAATTTTAAATCTGGAAAAGACTAGAAGATCTTGTAATATATTATTACACTTATGAGGAAACTGAACATGTAAAATGGTAGGGACAAATAATATTTCATATAACAAAAATCAGGATCCAAAATGTCACAACAGGTTAGAAATATGGGACAAATCTAATAAGTTCAGATATAATAAAAATAAATAAAATATTTTTTTATTTATTGTTTTAAGTATGGACTATGTACTAGTCCCTGCTAAGGCCTAGAATATACAAAAGATATGAAGACATACATAAGAGGAGTAACCTTGTTACCAAGGAACTCAGTCAATTGGGCAGGTAAGACATGCAAAAGCTAAACTTTGTACAACCAAGTTACAGGCAAGGTAAACTGGAAATAATCAGCAGGAGAAAGGCACTGTATTAAAAAACAAAACTTAACAAATAATCAGAATAGTTGGCATGATCATAGTATCATAGTGTCCAGATGATGATGATGATGATGTTTGTCTCATTCTTGAAGAAGACCATGACATGCACATAAAATGAATTTGAGTGAGGGTTGCCATGCTAAGTCACCAGTCTCACTTTCTCCTTCAGAACCATCTGGATCCACTAGCCAGATATAAGTCAAGAGATGGTCCTGGATGCAAGGCAATCAGGGTTAAGTGACTTACCCAAGGTCACACAGCTAGTAAGTGTCAAGTATCTAAGAGTGGATGGGAGTCCATCCTTCTGACTTCAAAGCCATTACTCTATCCACTGCTACTACCTACCTGTTCCCAATGTCAAAATTAAGATACTAGATAGATATTCGTGCCAAATGCTGGTCAAATGATACCTGCTGAAATTATGAATTTTATGATATCTAAAATTTCATAATTCTTCAAGATTAAATAATTCTATATAACTAATCATTTTCTATTCATCTATAAGACTTCATCATGCCTCCATTTTAGGAACTTCCCCAGTCTTTTTCACCATTTATTATTTTTCTTCCTGCATTAGACCATGGAATTCTTGAAGGCAGGAACTGTCTTATGTCTTTCTTTGTATGTCCAGTACTTAGCACAGTGCCTTACACAAAGTTAAGTATTTAATAAAGATTTAACTCTGAAAAATATTTCTTGTACTCAGCTCTTGAAGTCATATTTGAAAAACTGACAAGCTCAAATACATCTAGAGTAACCTCAGTGGTGTAAAAGTTCAAAACCATTCAGGCAAACTAAATTGATTGAAATAACTTAGAAGATTTATTTTAGTAATATCAGGACTTAAAACGACGTTGACTGGTTTCAAGTATTAGTAAGAATTGATGAGGGGCTGCTAGGTGGCGCAGTGGATAAAGCACAGGCCTCAGACGCTTAATAATTACCTAGCTGTGTGTGGTCTTGGGCAAGCCACTTAACCCAATTTGCCTTGCAAAAAAAAAAATTAAAAATAAAAAAAGAATAGCTGGAAAAAGGGAATTCAGTTTCTTTTACTTGGAAACATTACTGGTGGAGGTTGTAGAATGAAGAAATGAAGAAATGGGTAAGAGTTATGGGAGTGATCATGGTTCGATTTAAGGAAAGAAGACTTCATAGAAACTAAAGATTTATAAAGGTAGAATTTAAAGTTGAATTTAGAGGTAGTATGATCTCTGCTAATGGATAACATTAGGAAACAGGGTAGCTAAGTGATGGAGTCGATAGTGTTCTGGGGCCTGGAGCCAGGAAACCAGTTTTCCTGAGTTCAAATCTGGTATAAGACTTTACTAGTTGTGTGACCCTGGGCAAGTCAATGAACCCAGTTTTTCTCAGTAAAATCATTGTAAAATCAGATGGAGAAGGAACTGACAAGACATTCTAAAAAGAGAGCAGACATGATTGAAATGACTGAATAATAGCAACAAAAATGTAGAAGTAAGATGAATTTATTTGGAGTCATTTGGGTATGTTAACTATAAACTGAGTAAGATTACATTTATATATTGAGTATTTTTCAAATCAGAGATTCTAACACTGGATTTTAGAACTAATACTTAGATAGCTACTATACTAAGCAGCAGAGACCAAAAAAGAACCCAATTAAATAATTTTAGTTTTAGGAAAACAAAATTATACTGAGGGAGAAAAATTAATTATCCACTAGATTAAATTTAGAAATAACTTGTCACCGATAAGTAAAAATAGATATAAAATATACTAATTATGATGTTAAATTTAAAATATTACAATGACAATTTTGCATGATTTAATTAATATTATATTGACATAAAGTAAGATAATATTAATACTAAATTCTCATTGGGAGTTTTTAAAGGAAAATCAATTTTATTTTAGTAGAGTAAAATATAATAAATAAGAAGTATATAAGGAAGCTAAAGTTTCTTTAATCAGATTTTAAGAGTTTGAGCTTAAAAATGGCTTTTCTTTCATCCATCAGATTAACTGGTAGTTCATCTGATTTTCTACCTTTTTTCTTTATTTTAAAAAGCAATTACTTTTTTGAAGCAGTGGATAGAAATCTCTAAATTGAAGTCTGAAGTATCAATGATTGACATTGTGGTAACAGTATAAGACAACACAACTATGTGAAATTGGGCAAGTCATTTAACTACTCTGAACCTGGAACTATTAAAATGTAAAATGAAGATAATTATATAGCACATTACTAGAACCCTTAAGACAAAATGAAACAATATTTGTTTTTTTCTCTTAGGTTTTTGCAAGACAATGGGGTTAAGTGGCTTGCCCAAGGCCACACAGCTAGGTAATTATTGTCTGAGGCTGGATCTGAACTCAGGTATTCCTGACTTCAGGGCCAGTGCTCTATCCACTGTACCACCTGGCTGCCCCATAAAATAATATTTGTAAAAAAGCCTTTAAACCTTATGATATTCTATGAATGCTACCTATTATTATTTATAATTAAACAAGCTTTTTTCATTTCCAATTTTATTTGTATTTGCTTTTCAGAATTTTTATATTGGTATTTTATTGGAGGTGCTCTTTTTTTATAATTTTCAGTTTGAAATTCTCTTTCTCCCTCTACTCCTTCCCCTAACTCTTAAGAAGACAAAAAATCATTATAAATATAATACAAAAATATGTGCATATGAGAAAAGTTGTAGTAGAAGAAGAAAACAAACAAAATAAGCAGAAAAAAGTGAGAAAGGAAAATAATGGAGAAAAAGACTTCAATCTGCACTCAGTTCTAATTATGTTAGTTGATGACATTTTTTTTCCTGAATTCTTTGGAATTTTTGTGGATTAGGTTATTGATATACTTTGCAAAGTTTTTTTTTTATACTTGTTTAGTTTTCAACATACCCTTTGATATGATATTTTAAAATTTTGTTGCTTTTCTATATTTTTTGTTGATAAAAAGGCTGAAAGATAAACATTTCCTCCATGAACTGCTTGGCTGAATCACAAAAGTTCTGACATGTTCTCTTTATATTTTGATTTTTTTTGGCTAAATGTTATTTTTGACTAATTAATTACTAATGAAATTGTAATATTTTCTTCAAAGGCCCTTTATAGGTTATAATTTGTATGGTGTTGTAGTCAATAAAGGATGTTTTTAATAACTAATTCCTATATTAATTTATTAATTATTGTGCTATATAGCATTTGATCAAATTTTGAAAAAATTCTTGCAATACTAAGAAAAATTGATATTTCTTTCTGTTCCAATTCATAAGCCACTAACTGGCTAACCTCTAAAATTCTACTATGTTATTCACCTAATTTCTTATTTATGAATTTGTAATTTTTTTTCTATATCTGATATACTGAGGCCACCAATTGTGTATGTCATTCAATGAGTACATCAATATTTGATATCCATATTAATATTGATAATGTTTAATTATTTATGGTCTTAATAACAATATAATTTCCCTACTTATTTTTGAAGCTATGTCTATTTGTATTATTTCTCTATCTTAGATTGTGCATTCTTCTATTATTATATTATAAATTTGCTTCAGTATAATAAATTTGTTCAAGCTATTCAATTTAGCTCTGTGATAATTATTATATTTGATATATTTTTTGCCAATAATTTTTTGTTGACTTCTACTTTCTAATCCATTCTGCTATGCTTTACTATATTATAGATGAAGTAATTTCTCTCACTGTGTGGATGTCACCTTAGATTTGTTTCCACCTTACCTTAGTTCTCATTTTTCTCTTAACCCCCATCTAATTTTAAAAATAGAAGAAAAGGTAGAAAAAGCATGATTTTTTTTTAGATTTTTTTGGAAGGCAAATGGGGCTAAGTGGCTTGCCCAAGACCACACAGCTAGGTAATTATTAAGTATCTGAGACCAGATTTGAACCCAGGTACTCCTGACTCTAGGGCTGGTGCTTTATCCACTGCGCCACCTAGCCGCCCCCAAAAGCATGAATTTTAAAATAAAAAAATAATAAATTTAATTAAATTGTTTTTTTCTCCCTTTGCCTCTGCACTCTTCAAATCTATGCCTTAATCTTTGACTTCTATACTTTATTTTTATTTTTTCAATCCCAAGTTTATGACCATTCCTGTGAAGTTGAAATATTGAAGTTTTTGTGACTAGTTCTTTCCCCACAGAAACTTTATACACTGTAATATATTCCTCTAGCTTTTCACTACCTCTGCTAGTTTCCTTCGTGAGTTTATTGAGCTTCTATATCAAATTGTGTGTGTGTGTACGTGTGTGTATGAATGTGTACAACCCTCAATATGAAGATTTAATAACAATTTATTTATAAGTTGTCCTTTTTCCATTCATTCATAGTATGTACTCTTATTCTCACATCCTCATTTAGAGGAAATTCTAAGTACTTGTACCTTCATCATTTCTTCTCTAGTGAAATTCTTCTTTCTTCTTTGAAAAATAACAAAATAAAGAAATAATAAACCATGGAACTTAGTTCATATTATTTATCTCCCTCTATGAATCCTTAAAGTGATACAATTCTAAATATAGACTGGGGGAGGAGAAATTGATAAGCTAAATGAGATGTAATGTGTTAGAACTGGAGTAGTGACTAAGTCAGTATAAAGAAGACCATGGATAGAAATATGTTGTCATGAAAGAAACAAGAAAATTGGACAAATTATTGAGATTGAAGAATATGGAGTAACATTTAGTTTAGGATTCTAAATGACTGTAAAAAATGCTGGTGCTTCTGACAGAAACCAAAAAATATAGAAGAGGAATGGAATGGGAAAAAAGACAATGAATGTATTGTTGGACATGTTGAGTTTTTAATGTCTATGCAACATTCAGTTTGAAATACTCAATAATCCAAAAATTATTAGATGTTCAATTGCAAGGTTTTTTCTTCATTCAGTGCTAATGTCAAATTGACAAATTTTTATGTGATTTATCAAGTTTACAGAGCAGTATATGGGAGATTTCAAGAGCAAACAATAGAATAAGATTGAGGAAAGCATTCATGCCTCAGTTATGGTAGTCAGGATTGTCTTCTTTTTCTTTCTATATTTGATCTTTGTGTCTTCAGCTATTAACCTTTTATGAGTAACTGTTCACAAATAAAACTGCAGAAAAAAATGAAGGTTCCAGATATAATTTAAGGAATCATATAGATGAAAATGATATTTATTTCTATGACACCTAGAGAGGTTACTAAAACTGTTTAGTATACATATTTTTTAGTCTAACAAACTTTGTGAGCTCCCTGTACAGATACATCTATATCTTCAGACACCCCTCTATTTTCTTGACATTAGAATTGTTCATCATCATGTATTCATAATTTAATTCTCCACAGATACCCATTTTTTCCAACCTGTGTTTTCTATAATATTTTATTACATGTAATCTTATCTATATTATTATAAACTCTTTAGACATATTCTTACCAAATTAAGAATATATGTTTGAATTTCCTTTCCTTCTCAAATAAATATTTAGATGGAGCAGACACTTTCTCCCAATGCATAAAATGCTTTCAATAAATTCTATATAATTTTAAAGTTTGCACACTTTTTAATATATGATACCTCCTTTTATACTGTGAAAAATAATTCCTACCAGTGCCATCCCTACATTTTGAGTGAGGAAACTAAACATTACAGAAATTAAGTGACTTACCTAAGATCATGTACCAAGACCTGAGGCAGGATATCCAGGCAAATCTTTTTTACTCCAAATTCATTAATAGTCTGTCCATGAACAATAACTACCTGTCACTAAATCCACAACATACAGCACATATTTATCTTTCTAGGCATGGGAATAATTTCTTAAATAAACTTTACCTTCTGAGTTTCTTCAACTTTTGATGGATTAAACTAACAAAAGTAATTCAAGAAATTATTAGCTTCTCAATTCCTAGGTTTAGTATCCATTTAGACCTATTATACAATTTTCTAATAGACCCTTGAATTGTGAGTATCATGTTATACTGTGTGGTAGAATTCAAAAGCAAACAACTAGATAAATATTTGATAAGTATTCATGTCCTCAGCTTTCAAGTTCTAGACTGTTTTTTCTATTACCCTATTTTTTTCCCCTATATTCTGACTCTTTGAAAAAATCTGTCAAAAATTATGTTCTGTAAATTTTTTTATTGGGAGCATTTTTGGAGTCCTATATCACTCTAGAGCTAACACATAAAAATATCACAATAGGCATCTGTATATGTCTGACATATGTCTGCAAATTTGGCCTAAATCACTTGAGCTCATCTTAATATAACTTAACTCAGTATTCTATTACCTAGGAAAAGTAGCCAGAAGTATTTCCTATGTATTACTACTTTTTTTAGAGTTGGGAGGTTCTTAGAGGTCATGTAATTCAATCGTCTTATTTTGCAGACAAGAAATAAAAAGTTCAGAATCTTGTTGAAAGTTGTGCAGCAGTCAGTGACAAGATGTTATTGTTTTTAGTATTATTCTTTGTGTTTTCTTTTTTATATAAGAAACTGCTTTTCTTTTATTGTTTCCAGACTTATTTAAGCCTGAACAGCTACCAATTAGAATCATATATTTCCTTTGATAAATAACCTTTGACTCACTGTGGGAGTTGTTACTGATCTCAGTGATATTGCAGTTCTATTAACAGCAACCAACATGATACTTATAAACAAGACTTCAATCAATGGAAAGGGCATTTACCTCATATCTACCAATTACTAAGGTTTTAAAGAGGATTTGTTAAGAATGGATTTTCAGGATTACTTTTTAAATAAATGTTTAGTATGTGAATATTTGAAAAAATCTGAGAAAGGAGCACTATATGTATACATATAACTGATTTGAAAGAGAAAGGACATTAATAGATAAATAACTGTCATTGTTTATCCCTGATTAAATCATTTAATAAAGAGTATTGATTTAAATGTAATATTATATTATAGATATCTGTAACAGCCAAAAAACAGTGCTGAGGAAAAACAGCAGGTAATAATATTCATTCATTCTTATATTCTCACACTATTGGGTTACAACAAAGAGCCCTCTTTGATTTTATTACTATTGATTGTTGGGAAATTGGTTTGCCAATCAAAACAATTGTTCTATAAATGAATTAAAGAATACAATTTTGGAAGTTTTTTATTTCTACAATAAATATTTTTTTATTCAAAAGAAACTAATTTTTCTTAAATGAAAGTATGGAAAAAACCCTTAATCATAAAATACTTGCTTATTCATAATAAGACAAAATCAATATAGGTTCCTCCCTTTCCTGCTTAGCACTTTCAGGTCTTAAACAATAATTACTTCTCTTAAATAGAGGTCAAATAGTATTCCAAATCATTAGTTTGCCAATAGGAAATGGTATATTCATATAGTCAGATTACAATAAATGGGTAAACTTTCCTTAGAGGCAGTTAGGTGGTGCATTTGATAAAGTGATGAACATGGAGCCAGGAACACCTTAGTTCAAATATGACCTCAGGCACTATTGTGTGATCCTGGGCAAGCCATTTGATACTCACTGTATTAGTTTCTCCATTTATAAAAATGACATGGAAAAATAAATGGCAAACCACTCCAGTATACTAAAAAAAAAAAAAAACAAAATGGAGTCAAGTAGATTTGGATATGACTAAAAAAATCACTGAACACCCAGAACAAAGTTTTCTTAATAGACCTAACATGATGGCAATAATCAGTGAAATGAGATAGATATCAACATTGGAATAGACAAAAATAAAGATAAATGTTGACTTGATTTGGAGAAACAGATTAAATTATTATGCTGCTTTAATTCCCCATGACATCCTTGATACACATGTGAAGAAACTGAATCATGTTAATATTTATTATAATTGCAGTCAGTAGAGAGAGAAAGGAAGGAAGGAAGGAAGGAAGGAAGGAAGGAAGGAAGGAAGGAAGGAAGGAAGGAAGGAAGGAAGGAAGGAAGGAAGGGGAAGGGAAGGGAAAGAAGGGAAGGAAGGGAAGGAAGGAAGGAAGGAGGGAGGGAGGGAGGGAGGGAGGGAAGGAAGGAAGGGAGGAAGGAAGGAAGGAAGGAAGGAAGGAAGGAAGGAAGGAAGGAAGGAAGGAAGGAAGGAAGGAAGGAAGGAAGGAAGGAAGGAAGGAAGGAAGGGGAAGGAAGAGGTAGGTAAGTAGATTGATAGATAAATAAACAAGTTAAATGAAAAATGTCTCACAGCTTCTCCTTGGAGAAGAAAATGAAGTAATTGAAGAAGGTTTTTTTTGAAAAGTCATAAGAAATATTTCTTGGCACACTTGATTGCTAAATTACAAGATATGCATAAGAAAAAACAAAAAGATAAGTATGTATATGCATATATATATAATTATATCATAGAGAATAAGAAGGCAGATATTTTGCAAGTTATAAAAAAGAGCTTTCAAACATCTACCTTAATATTGGTGATTTCAGGTTAAAAGTTGAGAGCCAAAAGCACTTAAAAATATAAATTATCACATATTATAAATATATGTATCCTTATATTTTATATATACATGAATACATAGGGAGATCCCTAATTATGTATATATATATATATATATATATATATATATATATATATATATATATATATAAAATGATTATCAACACTTTCTGTGAGAGATTTGAAGAACTTTAATCATGGTGAGCCATGATTAACATCACATTAAAAATACTACAGCTCAACAGACATTAAATAACTGGTTTAAGAAAAATTGAATCTTTTCTAAATTAGTTATTTCAGTACATTGAGATCAAAGATCAAATCAGTGTTAGAGACATAGGGATGTAATGAGTAGAGTGTTGCATATGAAGTCAGAAAAATTTGGATTCCAATCTTCACATTCACAGTTAAAAACTTTGTGACCATGGTTATCTCATTTCATGACTCTTATTCTCAGTTTCTTCAATGTGTAAAATGAGATGAGTGTAGTAAAAGGCAAATAATGACCATCCTAATTCTATACATGATGTTAAATTTCTATGATTCTAAGACAAAATCAGGTGCAGTTTCAACAATTCTCTTCTGGTTTTTTTAGAAGTAAAACATATATGCTGAAAAATGAGGAAGGGAAATTGTTTGGGTCTATCATCATTTTCTAAAGACAATATATATTTTTTCTTAAGTTTATTTTTATTAAAGACATTATTTGAGTTTTACAATTTCCCCCCCAATCTTGCTTCCCTCCCCAGCACCCCATCCCCATGGAAAGCACTCTGTTAGTCATAACTTTGTTTCCATGTTGTACCTTGATACAAATTAGGTGTGATGAGAAAGAAATCATATCCTTAAATAAGAGAAGAGATGTCTAAGAGTTAACAAGATCAGACAATAAGATATCTGTTTTTTTTCTAAATTAAAGGGAATAGTCCTTGCACTTTGTTCAAACTCCACAGCTCCTTATTTGGATACAGATGGCACTCTCCTTTGCAGACAGCCCAAAATTGTTCCCGATTGTTGCACTGATGGAATGAGCAAGTCCTTCAAGGTTGAACATCACTCCCATGTTGCTGTTAGGGTGTACAGTGTTTTTCTGGTTCTGTTCATCTCACTCAGCATCAGTTCATGCAAATCCCTCCAGGCTTCCCTGAAATCCCATGCCTCCTGGTTTCCTAATAGAAAAATAGTGTTCCATGACATACATATACCACAATTTGCTAAGCCATTCCCCAATTGAAGGGCATTTACTTGATTTCCAATTCTTTGCCACCACGAACAGGGCTGCTATAAATATTTTTTGTACAAGATATGTTTTTAGCCTTTTTCATCTTCTCTTCAGAGGATAGACCCAGTAGTGGTATTGCTGGGACAAAGGGTATGCACATCTTTGTTGCCCTTTGGGCATAGTTCCAAATTTCTCTCCAGAAAGGTTGGATGAGTTCACAGCTCCACCAACAGTGTAATAATGTCCCAGATTTCCCACAACCCTTCCAACAAGGATCATTATCTTTTCTGGTCATATTGGCCAATCTGGAAGGTGTGAGGTGGTACCTCAGAGAAGCTTTGATTTGCATTTCTCCAATAATGAATGATTTAGAGCATTTTTTCATATGGCTATGGATTGCTTTGATTTCCTTATCTGTAAATTGCCTTTGCATATCCGTTGATTATTTGTCAATTGGGGAATGCCTTTTTGCTTTAAACATATGACTCAGTTCTCTGTATATTTTAGAAATGAGTCCATTGTCAGAATCATTACTTGTCAAGATTGTTTCCCAATTCACTACATTTATTTTGACCTTGGTTACAGTAATTTTATCTGTGCAAAAGATTTTAATTTAATGTAATCGAAATCATCTATTTGGTTTTTGGTGATGTTCTCCAAATCTTCCTTAGTCATAAACTGCTCCCCTTTACATAGATCCAACAGGTAAGCTAGTCCTTGATCTTCTACTTTGCTTATAGTATTGTTTTTTATGTCTAAGTCCTGTAAAAATTTGGATCTTATCTTGGTAAAGGGTGTTAGGTGTTGGTCTAATCTAAATTTCTTCCATACTAACTTTGAATTTTCCCAGCAGTTTTTATCAAAGAGAGAGTTTTTAATCCCAATAGCTGGACTCTTTGGGTTTATCAATCAGCAGATTATTATAGTCGTCTTGTGCTTTTGCACCTAGTCTATTCCACTGGTCCACCATTCTATTTCTTAGCCAATACCAAAAAGTTTAGCTGACTGATGCTTTATAATATAATTTTAGATCAGGTAGGGCTAAGCCACCCTCTTTTGAACTTTTTTTCATTAAGCTCCTGGGAAATTCTTGGCTTTTTAATTCCTCCATATGAATTTACTCACAATTTTTTCTAACACATTAAAGTAATTTTTTTGGAGTTTTGATTGGTAGGGCACTAATTGTCATTTTTATTATATCAGCTCTCCCTATCCATGAGCAGTTAATATTTACCCAGTTATATAAATCTGATTTAATTTGTGTGAAAAATGTTTTATAATTGTTTTCAAAAAGATTCTGAATCCGTCTTGGCAAATAGACTCCCAAATATTTTATATTGTCTGAGGTTACTTTGAATGCAATTTCTCTTTCTAGCTCTTCCTGCTGTTTCTTGCTAGACATACATAGAAAAGTTGAAGATTTATGAGGGTTTATTTTATAAACTGCCACTTTGCTAAATTTGCTAATTTTTTCCAGTAGTTTTTTGGATGATTTCTTGGGGTTCTCTAGGCAGACCATCATGTCATCTGCAACAAGTAAGAGTTTTGTCTCTTCCTTCCCAATTCTAATTCCTTCAATTTCTTTTTTCTTCTCTAATTGCTGATGCTAACATTTCAAATACAATATTGAATAGTTGTGGTGATAATGGGCACCCTTGTTTCACCCCTGATCTTATTGGGAATGCCTTTAGCCTCTCCCCATTGAATATAATGCTTGTTGATGGTTTCAGATAGATATTGCTAATTATTTTAGGGAACATTCCATTTATTCCTACACTCTGTAGTATTTTTAATAGGAATGGATGCTGTATTTTGTCAAAAGCTTTTTCAACATCTATTGATATGATCACATGATTTCTGATAGCTTTGTTGTTGATATAAAGGAGCATACTAACAGTTTTCCTAATATTGAACCAACCTTGCATTCCTGGAATAAATCCTACTTTATTATAATGTATTATCCTAGTGATGACTTGTTGTAATCGTTTTGCTAAGATTTTATTTAGGAGTTTGCATCTATATTCATCAGGGAAGTAGGTCTATTATTTTCTTTTCCTGGTTTAGGTAACAGTACCATATTGGTTTCATAGAAAGAGTTAGGCAGAGTTCCATCTTTCCCTTTTTTTCCAGAGTTTATATAGGATTGGCACCAATTGTTCCTTAAATGTTTGGTAGAATTCACTTGTGAATCCATCAGGCCCTGGGGATTTTTTTTTAGGGAGTTCAATAATGGCTTGTTGAATTTCATTTTCTGAGATAGGGTTGTTTAGCTATTTAATCTCTTCTTCATTTAACCTGGGTAATTTATATTTTTGTAAATATTCATCCATTTCACTTATATTATCAAATTTATTGGCATAGAGTTGGGCAAAATAATTTTTAATTATTACTTTAATTAACTCCTCATTGGTGGTGAGTTCACCTTTTTCATTTATGATACTAGCAATTTGGTTTATTTCTTTCTTTTTTTTAATCAAATTGACCAGAGGTTTATCAATTTTGTTGGTTCTTTCATAATACCGACTTTTGGTTTTATTTATTAATTCAGTAGTTTTTTTGCTTTCGATTTTATTAATTTCTCCTTTAATTTTTAGAATTTCTAATTTGGTATTTAATTGGGGATTTTTGATTTGTTCTTTCTCTAATTTATTTAGTTGCATGTTTATTTCATTGATTTCCTCTTTCTCCAATTTATTCATATAAGCAGTTAGGGCTATAATATAACCCCTGAGAGTCGCTTTGAATAAATCCCATAGGTTTTGGTATGTTGTTTCATTATTATCATTATTTAGGATAAAATGGTTAATTCTTTCTATAATTTGTTTTTTGATCCACTCATTTTTTAAAATGAGGTTATTCAGTTTCCAATTTGTTCTGGGTCTATATCTCCTTGGCCCAGTATTGCATATGACTTTTATTCCATTGTGATCTGAGAAAGATGTATTCACTATTTCTGCCTTTCTGCAGTTGATCATTAGGTTTGTATGTCCTAGTACACAGTTAATTTTTGTTTAAGTTCTATGTACTGCAGAGAAAAAGGTATATTCCTTTTTATCCCCATTCAGTTTCCTCCATAAGTCTACCATATCTAATTTTTCTAACAACCTATTTACCTCCTTAACTTCTATCTTGTTTATTTTATGATTCAATTTATCTAGTTCTGATAGCGGGAGGTTGAGGTCTACCACTAGTAGAGTTTTGCTGTCTATGTCTTCCTGTAGTTCTTTCAGCTTCTTCTCTAAGAATTTGGGTGCTGTCCCCCTGGGTGCATATATATTCAATATTGAAATGACTTTATTATCTATGGTACCTTTTAGGAGGATAAAGTTTCCTTCCTTATCTCTTTTAATGCTATCTATTTTTGCTGCTGCTTTGTCTGAGATAAGGATTGCTACCCCTGCTTTTTTTACTTCGGCTGAAGCAAAATATATTTTGCTCCAACCTTTTACCTTTACTCTCTCTCTCTCTCTCTCTCTCTCTCTCTCTCTCTCTCTCTCTCTCTCATATATATCTGCTTCAAATGAGTTTCTTGTAAGCAGCATATTGTAGGATTCTGGTTTTTAATCCACTCTGCTATTTGCTTAGGTTTTAAGGCAGAGTTCATCCCATTCACATTCAAGGTTATGATTACTAATTCTTTATTGCCCTCCATGCTATCTTCCCTCTCTTTGTATTTTCCCCCCTTCCCCCTTATCCATATTCCCCAGTATTTTTTTTCTGAATACCACCCCCTTCAGTGTGTTTGCCCTCCTATTTCACACCCTCCCCTTTCTTTCCCCTTTCCCTTTTTCCCTTTTCCCGTTCCTTCCTTTTGTTATTTTCTCTTTTTCCCCCACTCCCCTTCCCTTCCTCCATCCCCCCTCCCCTTTTCCCCTTTTAATACTTGAAAGATTAGATGTTTTATAAATTAACTGAGTATGTATAGGTTGACTTTAAGCCAAGTCTGGTGAGTAGAAGATTCAGGTGTTTCTACTCTGCTCTCTTCTTCCCCTCTATTACCATAGGTTTTTTGTACCTCTTAGTGTAATGAGATTTACCCCATTCAATCCCCTCCCTCATCCAGTCTCTTTCCTGCCCCCCTTTTTAAGGAGGTAGTGTTTTTTAGATCATTCTGTCTAAGACATATTTCTTTCTGGGGTTTTCTGGGTACGATTTCCTTTAAGAGCTTTGTTTCATGTGATAGATGGGGAAGAGATCAGGAGACTTTAGCACTCTGCCTGCCTTCTCTCCGCCATCTTGGCTGGAAGTGCAAGACAATTTATTCTTAAAGAATATGAACAGAAATCACAATAACAAGGAGGTCAAAATAAACCAATATATCATTCCCTTCAGAAAATGCCTGAATATTTCACTGACTGGAAAGTCAGGGCAGCCAAATAGCATCAGTTTACAAATAAAAAAAAAACTTATTTATAAAATCACATGGTGTTAGATCAAGAAGAATTATTTGGTTTCCATCAGAATACCAAGCAAAAATTGGGAGAAATAAACAAATAATCTGACATTAAATGGAAAATTGAAAATCTCTATCTTTATTTGTATAATGTGATATTTATTGATGTCAAATTATGGCATACCAATCGCTTGGGATGATCTTTGACTTTCACCAGATCCTTTCTGCTTGCAGTAAGATGGAATCATATCAATTTCCAGCTTCCTGAACCGGCCTCTCTGTTCAGGGACCTTGAGACACTATTCTGTCATATTCTACTCTGCTTGATATTCTGACTTTCTTTCAAGATACAATTCCTTTTCCCTCTTTCTGCCTATCTCCTCTCCTGGCCTGCTTGCAAGAATAGAAGAAAAACAGCATAGTATAAGTTTCCATCAAGTGGTTTCCTCTCCTGAACTATCTACTAGCAAGAAAGGATTCACCTTGAAGATGTATCCCTAGTGAATCACCTTAATGCATTTATCATGTATTATCACCTTGATATATCAGTAAATCTACTTAAACCTCAAACCTCATTTTTCACCTAATACTCCTACCTTTCATTTTGCTCTCTGGAATGCTTTCTCCAGAGATAACAAACTTGTCTCATTTTAAAATCTTTTCCTTTCTCACTTTTCTAGTGGTTCTCAAAGAGAATTGGATCCATTATAATGACTTATCTTCCTTAGCCTCCCTTTCTAGCATATATTGTACTTTTATATATTCTTCCAAAGCACTGGTTGAGGTGGAGGACTTAAAATATTTCTTGCTCCCCATTTATCCTTCCAGACTCATACTCTACATCCAACATTCCATAACATCTCACCTCCTTTGGGGTTGACTCAAATTATATCTACAAAAATATCAAAATTTTAGTGACTGTTGTCTATGGACTTTTAGGACTCCCTCTCCTCCTTCTTGGCTCAATTAATTCAGTGCTTGGCTTAAATTCTTTCAAAGATGCATTAACAAATATTTTGATATTCCATACAATTACATAATAGTTACTGATCTTACCAGTTCCTGCAATATATTCCTCACTTCAGTTCAGCTACAAAGACCATATCCTTGAATTTTCCATCAACCACAATTCTTCACAACTGTTTCTAAGTACTCTGAAATTGACTTATTTCATTACAAATTATTGTCATTGTAACTCTCTCTCTCTCTCTCTCTCTCTCTCTCTCTCTCTCTCTCTCTCTCTCCTCCAGTCTTCCATCTTCCACTCCCTTAGTTCTGACAATGCACCCCTTCAGTGATTATACTTTCTTCCCTTCCCTCATGGATCCCTTAGTAAACCATTTATGCTCTAGTCTATTGTCCTCTTTCTAAATCTCGCCCCCTTTTTACAATGACTCATATTGCCTTGCCAAGCCTTAGCTCTGAATTATTCTTAACATCTGCGCCTTCACTCCTCCTCACAAGTCACAAAACAAAGCTAGATAGACTTATCCATTAACCATGATGACTAAATCCACAACAAATTTGTCATGTAATCTCAACATGGCATTATTGTAGCAAGTAACACCCCTAATGAATTCACTACTCCACTCACCATAGCAACTTACATAAAACTTTTCATGCCTCTCTAGAACATCCACATTTTTCCCCAACCCCCAGCAATTGAGCTAAGAATTTTGCCTCATGTTTCATTAAAAAAGGTATTCACTGAGAAATTTCTCTTTTCTGCTCTTTCCCACATCTTCCAGAAGTATTTTGCTAGAATTTTCACCTTTATTCCTTTTTCACAGGATAAGGTAGCCCTTCTCATTCTAAAATAAACCCCACCACCTGCACAAGTGATTCCGTTCCATTAAGTCTTTGGTGGCTGATTATCCCTCTTTCTTCTTAATTAGCCCCAATATCTTTAAGTTTTCTTTATCCACCAGCTGCTTTCCTTATGCCTAACAAAATGAAATTTCCCCTTAAAAATCAGAATGCTCACTCCATCCACCCACCCTCAATAATTAATTTCATATCTTTCCTCCTTTTTATGGCTAAATACCTTTAGAACACCATAAAGCATTTCTTTCCTCTCCTCTCTTCTTATCTCTTTACAATTTGACTCCTGATCTCATTATGTAATCCAAAATACTCTTTCCAAAGATAGTCATATGCTAAATGCCAACTGTCATAGTCTTTTCACTATCCTTCAATTTTCTTGACCTCTTTTTTGATAAACAAATATAGATATATTCATATATATATCATATTTTATTATTATATATTAAATAATTATTATATGATATAATCTTATATACATATATAATTTTGTATTTTAACATTCATTTAAAAAATTTTAAGTTCAAATCTCTCCCTCCCTTCAGTCCTCCAATGCTAATTAGAAGACAAACAATATATCAACTCATGAACAGCATATTTCAATATTAACCACATTGCAAAAAATTGCAAGAAAAAAGTAACAAAATGTGTTTCAATATGCACTCAGATTTCATCAGTTCTCTCTTAGGAAATTTATAGCATTTTCCTTTATGAGTCTTTTGGAATTGTCTTGGTTCATTGCCTTAATTAAAGTTAACTGGACATCTTCAAAATATTGCTGTTGCTGTTTCTGTGAATAACATTCTTCTATTTTCTGCTCTCTTCACTTTTCATCAATTAATATAAATCCTCTCTTTTTTCCCCAAACCATTATACTCATCATTTCTTTTGACTCAATAGAATAGCATCATATTCTTAAAACACAACTTATTCAGTCATTCCTAAATTGATAGACTACTCAATTTCCAATTCTTTGGCACTGTAAAAAAGGTATTGGTCATTTTCCTTTTTTGTCATGTTAACCATTAAAAACTAAGATGATAACTTAGAGTTCTTTTAATTTTTATCCCTTTTAGTATTACTGTTTTAAGATATTTTTATGTGACTATTAGTGACTTTGATTTCTTCTGAAAACTACCTATTTATCAGTTGTGATTGGTGCTTATTTTTATAAATTTTATTCAGTTTCTTATGTTTGAAAAGTGATATTATCAGGGAAACAGCATAAAATCTCCTCCATCAGTTTCCTACTTTGGAGTGCATTAATTTCTGATTGTTCAAAGTTTCTTAATTAATTGTAATTAAAAAAATCAGTTTGCTTCCCATCATCCTCTTTATTTATTTATTTATTTATTTATTTATTTGTGGCAGGTAATTTTTGCATGCCACCCTCATTTATTTTTGATATCACAATTTATTGCTAAATCAGTTATCCATTTTGATCATATTTTGTAACTTAGTGTGAAATATGAGTGTGAGACAGTGAAAAACTATATTTAGTTTCTGCCAAACTTCTCTCCAGTTTTCCCATGAATTTTTGGGTTTATCTAATATAAAATTATTATGATCATTTATTATTAAATGTTGCATATCTAATCTATTCCACAGATTCATGATTTCCTTTTTTATTCAGTACCAGATGCTTTCATGATTTGCATTTTTAAATACACTTTAAAATCTGATAGTGCTAGGTAAGCTGCATTTACATATTTTTAATTGATTTTCTTGAAAGTCTTGAACATTTATTCTTTCATATGATTTTGACATCATTGTATAGCTCCAAAAAAATAATTCTTTTGTATTTTGATTGGTATATAATTAAATAAGGAAATAAATTTTGGTAGAATTACCATTTATGTTATAATGACTCAACAAACCAGTGAGCCGGTAATATTTTCAATCATATTATATTGGTATGAAAAGTATTTTGTAATATTATTTATATAGACTCTGGGTTTATCTTGACAAGTAGACTCCCACATATTTTATATTGCCATAATTATTTTAAATGGAATTTCCTTTTCTATCTCTTATTATTAGACTTTATTTGTTGGTACTAAACAGAAATGCTGATACAATTGACTTTAAACTTCAGGTTGAGTCAGTTCCTAGCTGGCTGAACATCTAACCAAAGAAATTATTTTAAATGTCTTTAGGCTCCTCTTGTCTGACAATATGCATGTTTGTGATGTTGTTCCAGCTGAAATTTGCTAGTCAGAGAGTGCACAACTCATACAAAAGTTGACTGAAATTTTGTATTTTATAAAGTCAGAGTTCAATCATTCCCCCAGAAGTTTGAGAATGTCTCCATTGTTCATCTCTATAAAGGAAAATGAATTAGTTTTTCCTATGACATGGGGGAGTCTTTTTCTTAGTCACTGCTTGCAACATTCTTACCAAAATCCTCCTTAATAGATTGATTCTTCACCTGAAAAAAAAAGTCAGAGAGGCTTCAGAAAGGGTTGAGGAACAATCAATATGGTGTTTGCTACCAAACAATCTCAGTAAAATTGCCAAGCACAGAATGTTTTACAAAATGTCCATCTATGAGACCAAGACCTTTGAATTTTCTTCTTTTTTTTCCATTCTTTTGATTTTCATTTGACTTATTTTTGATGTTTCATAGTCATTACCTTCCTGTTGCCCATTTCTAATTTTTAATGAATTATTTTATTAAATTATCTTTTGTACCTCCTTTCTCATTTGGCCAATTATACTTTAAGGGAGTCATTTTCTTCAGGGATTTTTTTTTTCCATTTGACCAATTCCATTTTTTAAAAATTTTATTTATTTAAGGCAATGGGGTTAAGAGTGACTTGCACAAGGGTACACAACTAGGAAATTATTAAGTGTCTGAGGCCAAATTTTAACTCAGGTCCTCCTGTCTCCAGGGCCAGTGCTCTATCCAACATGCTACCCAGTTGCCCTTGACCAATAAAGAGTTGTTTTGGGGGCAGCAAGGTGGTGCAATGGATAGAGCACTGGCACTGAAGTCTGAAGGACTTCATTTCAAATCTGACCTCATACACTTAATTGCCTGTGTGATCTTGGGCAATCAGTCAATGCTATTGCCTTAAATAAATAAAAAATTTATAAAAAGAATTGTTTTATTCTGTCAATTTTTGTGCTTCCTTTTCCAAACTGTTGAATCTTTTTTCATAATTCTCATTCATAACTTTCATTTCTTTTCTCAATTTTCCTTCAATTTCTCTTATTTGACTTTTAAAATCTTTTTTTTTAGTTCTTCCAAGAAGACTTTAAGGACCTGAGATCAATGTATTCCCCTTTGAGACTTCATATGTTGGCATTTTGCCCATGTCTTCTGAGTTTGTTTTTATCTTCCCTATTGTCACAATAGCTTTCTATGGTCAGCGTTCTTTTGGGGTTATTATTTTTTTGCTCATTTTTTAAAAAGTTAAACTCTGCTCCTAAGACAGAGGGGGCACTGTGTCTCAAACTTTATGTGCAGTGGTCAAGGACCTGGTCACTGGATTTCTGTGCTGGAACCTTAAATATTGTAAATTTTTCATTTCATATTTTTGTGGGTTCCATTGCTCCAAAATCTATGTAAGAGTTTGTATTAATGCTGATTCAGAGGAAAATTAAGAGGAACTCAGGAAACTTCCTCGTTTCTTTCTGCCATCTTGGCTCCATGACAATAATTTTGACGGCATTAGTCATAAGGATTTGTTGAAGATCACTGCAAATTTGGGTTTCCCAAAAAAGTTCAGCAGTATTGTATACCAGTGCCACGATGCTATGCTTGCACAGGCTTTGGATAAAGAATGATACTCTTGCACTTTCCAAATCATCAAAGGAGAGAAGTGGATCTTTGTGCTTTTTGGCATAATACTTTCAATGATGTGTCCAAATACTTTCAATGAAGATAAAAATGGCATCAAGGTCTGTTATGGCACTAACAATAAATTACTTAAATGGAAAAAGGCTCTAAACAAAGACTAAAGTGAAGGGTGCATTGGTGTACAACTATTTGTTTGCAGATGATTGAGCACTCTATGTATACTCTGCTTTGAGATGCAACAGAGATCAATTCTCTGCCATTTGTGATCATTTTGATGTAAAAACACCTAGAAAACAAAATTTCTACCTCTATTGAACCATACTATGCTCAAGAAGAACCACTGTTTACAGCAAATGGAGAAGTTTTGAATACTATGGATAAATTCACTTTTCCTGTCAATATACTTACTATGGATGTACAGATAGATACTGAGGTAGATTTACACCTTGCATAATATATTCAATGTTTAGGGGGCTCTGAAGGGGAATGTGAGAGAAAAGAAGTATTAGACTGCCTCCCATGCTGAAGTTCTAAAGAGCCATTGTACTGATCTCATTGTTGTATACCATGAAACCTGGACAGTATACCATCACTGTGTCAGGAAACCAAATTCTGCATATGGAAATTATGATAGCAAAGATAACCTACAAAATAGCTGTTGAGATAAAACATGATTACTAAAGAAAGAATAAGCCAAACTATGTTGGAAATGATAAATAAGGGGTTGGAACTGAGTCAGATCTTCAAAGTGAAAGATTAAAATGAATCTAATTAGTGGTGCTCAAATCAATTTCCCCTTCTGGTGATCAGACTTCAATTGAATTATAAGAGATCCAATAAATGAAAAAAGTATAAATGAAGCATAAAAGGCAAAATTTGTTCTTTTTCATGGTAAAGATTAGATATAGATATAGATATAGATATAGATAGTCAATTATTTTAGGTATTCTCAAATTATTTTAATTTTGTGAGCCTTCTGCCATATCCTTAATTTTAATAAATTCTTATTGAATGATTACTGTAGTACTAAGACATAATAGAATACATTAAAGTTTTGAAAATCACTGTTGAAAATGCTTCTTAATATAATTTAATATTAGTTCCACCAGTAATATCCATTAACAACAAATACATAAAACATTTATTAAACATCCATTGGATTTATAATTCTATGTTAGATACAGAGGCAAATACAAAATAGAGATATTTACTAGTTCTGTCATTGAGAAATTACTCATGTGAAATAACCCATGTATTGAGAGTCAAACACTAACACAGAGAGCAATAATATATTACAGTAAAGAATAAATAAATCAGAGTATTACAAAACACATTACTATGTGAAGTCAGAGTTGAAAATTCCTGAGCAATGGGAGATATTAGGGAGATTTGATCAAAGGTGAGCTAATTGATTACATTTTAAATGACACAATGGAATTCTGCAAACAAAAATAAAGATAGCTTTACTGCAAAGAAGGACAACCTTCACAAAGCTACACAAGGTAAAAAAAATGTTAATTTGAGGAGTATGAGAGAAAGAAAGAATATATCCAAGACTAGATAAGAGTAAATATTTTACTACTTATTATAAATATGAAGAGTTTAGTCTGAATTCCTGAATTTCCTGAATCCCTGATAAAATTTAAGAAAATATTACCAAAATCATAACTAGGGATGCATCCTATCCCAATTAATCACAGAAGAATAGATACTTTGGCTGAATAAATCAATAAAAATTAACTTAGGGACAACAAAGCTTAATCAATTTGAGAGAAATAAAGTGCTTTGATTATGTGGCTAAAGACAGGAAATTTCTTGTTGTTTGGTTAGAAGAAATATATATATATATATATATATATATATATATATATATATATATATATATATATTATTTGACCCAGTTATTAAAACAGAAAACTGGTTCAAAGACATTCAACCAAATTCTTATTAAGTCTACTTGAGAAGGATTCCTAAGAGGGAGATATCCTGGATGTGGGGAATCTTGGAGTGGGAAAGAGAAAAATCTTCAGAAGGAGTAAATCCTTGATGAAACCATTAAGGATAGACCATGACAAGCAAATATAATTTCCTAGTTTTTGTCAGAATTAGCTGACCACTAGATCAGAAAAAGAGTTTATCTAAATATTAGAAAAGTCACTCATAATACAGTTCCTTCCTCTCTCTCTCTCTCTCTCTCTCTCTCTCTCTCTCTCTCTCTCTCAAACATACACACACACATGCGCGCGCATAAAGACACAAATGCACACACACACAATGGATCAATGTGGGCTAGCTGATAGTAGAAATGGGTGAGTGGATTTTTTATGTTTTTTACTTAGCTGGATGTAAAGTCCCAAGCAACAGTTTAATAAAGATTCTGCGTCAATTTCAAAGTCTTTCTCCAACATAGTGTTCCAGCAGCATGTGCTTCATCTTTCACTAGAAACATATTCATTAGTGACTTCAATAAAGGAATAGATGACATATTTGTTAAATCTGCAGAAACCAGAATGATTTTACTACAAAAATTAGAGTTAATACATAAGATGACAAAGTTGGCATTCAAAAAATCTTGCCAAACAAGAATATTAGATCATCTAATTCAATAAAAGGTAGTAAGAATAGATATTGGGGTGGCTAGGTGGAGCAGTGGATAAAGCACCAGCCCTGGAGTCAGGAGTACCTGGGTTCAGATCTGGTCTCAGATATTTAATAATTACCTAGCTGTGTGGCCTTGGGCAAGCCACTTAACCCCATTTGCCTTGCAAAAACCTAAAAAAAAAAAAGAATAGATATAAAATCTTACATTTAAATTTAAAAAAGCATTCTAATGAAAAGACAGAGAAAGCATGTCTAAACAGCAGTTTAATTGGAAATTATCTGAAAGTGTTAGTAGATTGTAAATTCATTATCATATGATAGTTTTATTTAGCATTTTATGTGGTGAGAATGAGAAATAATCAATGGATATTTTCCATGCTTTATTGATGAATATTGAGAAGATGAAAAGTTTGCCCCCCCTTAAACTGGATAGATGGTCAATTTAAGATTGTGGAAGATGCAGATTGAACAAATAGACATGCAAGGTTTATTAGAAATCAATGAGAATAGAAATCTATGAAAAACTGAAATGAGCAAAGCAACAACAAATAAAGTTATCTGAATTTGGAATAGACCCGAGAAGGAAACCATCTCCCTTCATTGGGTATCATGAAGAAAAGGCTAAATAACAGTATATGGAGTAGAAGGAAATTTTTTTTAATTTGTGGATTGGACTAGTTATAGTATCAAGTTAATTATAATTCTGAGATTTTAACATTCTAATGAATTTTTAAAGATATGTCATTTCCTGATACATAAATACTTTCTCCCTGCCCTGAACCCTTATGCATGACTTCGTATGTATGACTTTGAAGTTGTCATTACTAGAAAAGTCAGCATCATTGTGACCAAAAAGATTATAAGAGAGAGTTTATAAAGTTGAGGAAATGAGACTCTCAAGGGACAGCCTAAGTAAAAAAATAGGTATGTATAAGAAAGAATATCAGAGAAAAAGCACTAAGAAATGAAAAAGAGTATACAGAACTTGTTGAACATTTATGATATTGGAATACTGAATGCTACCATTATAATACATTTGGCTCTTAAATGAAACTACTTTTCACATTACTCTTTTTTTTCAAATTGCAGTTTCTTCCCTTAAACAGAAATGTACCTATAGGATAAATTTTTATTAGCTTCATTCACTATTATCTATTGTTAAAATGCAATCAAGAAGTAACAATGAAAATTTTTATGTTATGCTTAGTTTCTAAAAGAAAATCTTTATTTTATACACTACAAAATAATCCCTTCTACTGCAACAAATTTTATAAATTAATGATTTTTTCCAACATAAGGAAATCTATTCATCATACTTAGTTTATTTTTTAAGAACTGTTTTAAAACTTCATATATTCAAAAAATAGCGATAAGTAGTATTACAATGCATAGAGTTCTTTGACTGGGGACAGGAAGACTCAATTTTCTGAGTTCAACTATTACCTTAGTACTTGTGTGAAACTGTGCAAATCACTTAACCATGTTTGCAACAGTTTTTTTTAATGGATTGTAAAATGAGCTGGACAAGGAAACAGCAAACCACTCCAGTATCTTTTTTTAAAAAGAGGCCAAATGGGGCCAATAGAGATGGGCATATCTGAAATGATTGAACAGCAATAAATTTAGAAATAGATGAATTAATCTTCTGGGTTGTTTGTAAGAGTATAACAGTATTATCTTCATCCAGATATCTCATGGTGGACAAACTCATTTAATATTTTAATATTTTCTTCAGATTTGCAAGTGATTGTTCAATATATTTTTGCTTAACTGAATAATAAATTGCACAGGTCACTGTAGAGTTCAAATTTAACCTATAGCTAATACATTTGTTCAATTTACATAACCAAATGGGAATATTTGAGATATAAGCAAATATCCTATTATTACCATTTTGCTCCATCACATAGGTTATAATTAAATCTCTCTATCTTAGGAGAGAGTTCCATCAACATTTGTAGACTGATAAGTTAATCATCTTGTGGCTGATTTTTTCATTATGACTATCAAGAAAGAATTGCAGTTAGTAGCTTTAGTTTTATGATTACATGGACATAGCTTTAAAATAAAATATTCAGGAAATTAATGCAAACAAAATAATTCCATGCTTGCCTCAATTAAAAAGAAAAGATTTGAAAACAGATGAAGGTATATTCTTTTGGTGAATAACCTTGCTATTGCTGATATTTTCTGAAATGGATCTAAGATGTGCTCAGTGATTTACCAGGGAAAACATTTATGTAACATTATTAGTGCAATGGATGAATAAGGGTTATTCAGAAATTCTGGGCATAGGGCAGCACTCTAGTTGGCTTTAAGCTTATCTTCCTTTATCTCATATCAGAGTACCCCCACCCTGGAGCCTGGCTAAATAAGCACCTGTACCATTGAACCCAGTCATGAGCACCCTGGTGTATGTTCATTAAGCCAAACCAGGTCCTCTTAAGTAATCTATGTAAGATTTGTTTTAATTAACATCTCTTTTTAAATGAAATTGCTATGTTTCCATCATGCAATTTCTGATGCAACCCTTCATCCATTCCACAGTTTTGGCTGTGCCAAAGCATCACTCTGCCTAAGGACTGTTCTTTGAGATTCTCTTCAACACTCCTCACCACATAGAAGGCCTTCCTGCTCTTCCCCTGATAGAAGGCCTTCCTGCTCTTCCCTCAGGGACTGATGATATGACTCTGCTGCTTGGTCTTCTTGATTTTATGACAACCTAAAGAGATGCTATTGCAGATCTTCTTATTGCATCTCTGGACAGGTTCTCTCCAATTTCAATTAATGTCAATATTGAAAAAAAAATCTGACTATATCCCTGAGAAACAGTGTGATAGAAACAAAATAGTAATAAAGAAAATCTAGTTTCCTGTTTTAACTCTTACATAAAATAACTATGATTTTTCTATATTTAGAACCCTGCTCTAATGAATCTACAAGTCCTATGTGGCTGTTTTTAAAGTATCATTAACAGATGTGAGAGAATTTTCTCAACACAGAAGAAGGTCTATCATTTATACTGGAAGCTTTCTTTTTAATGTAAAATGAATAATGTGTATCTTTATGCTAAATGATGGATATTGGGTGGCTAGGTTGCACAGTGGATAGAGCACCAGCCCTGGAGTCAGGAGTCCCGGAGTTCAAATCTGGCCTCCGACAATAATTACCTAGCCCTGTGGCCTTGCACAAGCCACTTAACCCCATTTGCCTTGAAAAAACCTAAAAACAAACAAATAAATAAACAGATAAATAGAGAAATGAATAAATAGATAAATAGCTAAATAAATAAATAAATAAATGGATGAATAAAGAAATAACTAAATGAATAGAAAGCTAAATAAATAAATAAATAAATGATGGATAGTTAGATGCAAGTCACTTAACCCATTTGCCTTGCAATAACCTAAAAAGAAAGAAAAGAAAGAAAGAAAGAAAGAAAGAAAGAAAGAAAGAAAGAAAGAAAGAAAGAAAGAAAGAAAGAAAGAAAGGAAGGAAAGGAAAGAAAGAAAGAAAGAAAGAAAGAAAGAAAGAAAGAAAGAAAGAAAGAAAGAAAGAAAGAAAGAAAGAAATGATGGATAGTCAAATTCCATTTTGTTAAATAATAAATGACCTAAAATAAGTAACTTTTATGATTCTCTTCAATCAGCACTACCTTCATATAGGACTTTAAATTATGCCAAACAATTTTTAAGGGTTTCATTGCAGGCTCACAATAATTACCCTCTGAGTCAGGTGACATTATTTTCCTTTTCAGTCCTCCTCACCACATATAAGGACCTCCTGCTCTTCCTTCAGGTGGCTGACTATTCTACCTTGCTACTTGGTAATCTTGCTATTATGACAATAAAGTTTTGGCCTTAAGAAAATCTACTGAAGTTCTTCTCATTGCTACTCCAAACTGGCTCTCTTGCTTCAACTAATGTCAAAAATGAAAAAAAAAAATAAGTCTGAGTGTGCCCTTGAGAGACAATATAACAGAAACAAAATAGAAATCAAGAAAATCAAGTTTCCACTCTCAGATATGGCAGGTAACTGTGTGACCCTAGGTTGCTTAAAACTCTGTTCTTATGAATTTGAAAGACCTTTTTGTTTCTAAATTCAAGGATATCTTTCTGTTTTTCAATTAATTAATTTATTTTCATCAGTGTGGAACAAATGCCACTTAAATATTTTTCTCAGCTCTCTCAAGGTAAGAAGAGAAAGTTTTATTCATTTCTCTAGGAACAGGCCCCAATCAGAGAGACTGAGGCAAAAGCAAAAAGACCCAAGAATCACAATTATCCTAGAGCCATTCCCCACCCCCACCCCACTGACCTACCCTCATTAATGAGGAATGTGGTCTTCACAGTCTAGAAGCATAAATTAATCTAAGGAAAAGAGTTTATAATTTCTACTAAAACAGGATTATCCCTTCATCCCCAGGAATTGAATGGACACCTGGACTTCAATAAATAAGATGAGGTCAACTGACTCTTCACCAATATCCCAGAAGTTGCTTTGTCAAGGGAGGAGGGGCACATATTTTCTAATCTATAATATTCTACTGAAGAAATCTTAGACTTTATCTCACTCAGTCCCTTCTTTTATTTTGATGAGATTTCTTCAAATTTCTGAGTAGGCCCTTAAATCTAAATAACAACTCCTTGATCACCTCCTTACTTCCAAGGGACTCTTTTAGATAAGCCCTATAATCACCATGATAATAGGTACATTCCAAAGTTGCTGTACCTTCTTCCACTGGCAAGTTTTTATACCAATGTCTTTAGCATGTCTTCCTGGCTCCAAAATTGATCAAAATAAAATCCTGATTTTGTACTATTGGACCAACCCCAAGAATAGCTAATATACCAAGTGTTGATCCTTAAATTATTTTTCTTGCAAGTGTCCATTTCCTTGCAAGTTCATACTAACTCATAATCAGTTTCCCTTAACAAGTCCTCCAGTTTATGCATCTTTACAAGGGATCCGGGTATTATCCTTAAGCTCACATGAATCTGAGACCACCTATCTCTAAGTTATACAGTTCAGAATATATATACCCTGCTTCTGGACATGTCCAGACATTTGCTACTCCTCAGGCAAATATCCTTGCCAGTCAGTTATAAATAATAGTCACTCTGAACTGACTGAGTCATATGCCACTGTTGTTTTTCCTCCTCTGGATCAGAATCCTGTGCCACAGTGCACCTCTAACCAGAAGCTGAGAATCAAGGCCAGACCTAGGGGTACTGCCACCCAAAACCAATTCTCAAACTGCTGTGAACTATCACAAGTCCAACAGTTAGCCACAACCAAAAGACTGGACATTGACTTCTGTCAGCTAGAGTCTCCTCCCACCTTTTCTAATACCCCATTGTCTAAATCAGAGATAGGACTCTCCCTAGATAGGATATACAGACTCACATTATATAATCATGCCACTCAATAATCTACCTCTTTCTCTCTCAATGGAGAACATGTTCACCCTGCCTCCCCTTCTCCTTTCTATAAAGAGAAGGACATAAGGGTTGTCACACTTACAGAGTCAAGGGGAAGTTACAGATAAATGATATACACATAGGTGAAAGATGGTGGAGATTAACTGGTCCAGTGTCTCTTCTCCCTTATCCTTCCCTTCTCCTCTTCCTTGGAGGCATCTAATGTCCTTCAGCATCTTCTGAATCTGTTCCAAAAAGTCCTTTCCAGCTCTGATGATTAGTTGAGACCTTGTCTTCTGCTTAACATCTTATTCAGAACAAAATACATGCTTCCATCACAAAATAATGAGATTCTGGAGCTTAATACAATTTACATTTTGCCTTATTTCCATATTGATGCACATACTTCACTTTTAATACACACTTCCATTAGTATTTTTCTACATGAACAAACTCCCAGTGAGAATTATAACATTGATTTAAGCTTGTAACACATAAATTTAATTTTAACCTTTGCTCTCATTACAATAATGACTCAAACATCCTTAACCAAAATGAATTTTTCCCCAAAATATTCCCATATTTTCATTTTCCTGGTGTACTTACCTAACTCACATTCCTTTCCGTAAACTAGAACTTGAAACTGGAATTAGGCACAAAATTTCCCATTCTTCTTCTTACCTAAATGTCCCCTCTTAAAAAGTCAAGGAAACTTAATTCCCACCTTAACATGTAGCTAATAGCAGGTGCCAGAGCCAGACGCCTAACTTATCTCTGGCTATTAGATCCAATTCACCTAAAACTTCTTTTCCTGACTTGCTCAGCAACTATAAAGATCCAGGACATTAAAGGAAAATTCCTTTACAGATATAAGTATTGAATGTCAGTGTCCAGGCAGAGGTTATGTTGGTAAGTCAAATGTCTTAGGCCAGATTTATTTTCCGTGTGAGACATTATCCAAATGTCATTTTGGGGAAATCAGGTCAAAAGGGTCCAACCTCAGCCATACTGAGAAGTAGTCCTTCAGTTGCACATCCCTGCCACCTGACATCTTTAGCCCTTTGACTTCCTTGGCTCCAAGAACATGACATTTACCCAGCAGCATTTCCTTTTGTTGACCATTCTGGTATCTGACATAAGAGAACATTGATTAAAAGTCCCATGATCTAAAATAGTTGTTTTACCCAGTTAGAAATTCCAGGGAATACAATTCACTAAATCCCAATTATAATCTTGATGGAGTCCCAATTAATGAAACCCCTACCTAAAACTCTGAGTATCCTTCCTGGGTCTAAAAACCAGGTATTCTAAATATAACTGGCCCTGCAGGCCTTATCTCCTACTTCTTTCTAGAGACATCCCATTGTCTGAAATCATGTCTACTCCATCTCTATATAAAGATGGCATATCAGATTCCCCTTGGCTAGAGAAACCTCCTTCTAGCCTGTTGTAACTTACAACAAATAAATATCTCCTTTGACCAGGAGAGTGCAAAGACAAAAATCTCAAATTATCTTGTATTTATCTTTTTCATATTACATAGTGTTTTTATTTCAACACAAACAACAAGTTTTGGAATATATATATATATATATATATATATATATATATATATATATGTATATATATATATATACACATAATACACATTTCCAAAATATTCCCAATTCATTTATATAACTAGAAGCTTCTATACATAAACTTACTTAGCTGCTAGCCATCCTTGTCATACAAATTGTTATTTTTGTTTCAGCAAGGCAATTGGGGTTGTGACTTGTCCAAGGTCACACAGCTTCGGTAATCACTAAGTGTCTGAGGCCCCATTCGAACTCAGGTCTTCTGACTCCACGATCAATGCTTTATGCACTGTACCACCTAGCTGTCCCCCTAACATGAATTACTTTTCAGATTTCTGTAAAACCATTAGAATATCATAGGTAGCTTTAAATTTCTAACATGTGTTATTAATTTGAATATAACAGAACAGCAATAAGAACAACACACAAATTACTAGATTGTACAAAGCAATCCTTCCATTATTACATTATTCATGAACCCACAGATCTATCCCAGAAAGGGTCATTCTTTGATAATTCCCTTATTGCTCTTCAAAGAAATCACATGTTAATCCCAGGCTCTAACAATACAGTATTTAAATAACATTCACAAGAGAATATTAATATTGCAAATATAACCTCTCTGCAGTTACAAAAGACTATCACAGAAGTGATAAATGCATCTTATTTGTCAATAAGTTGCCTTACAATGGGGCCCACACAATTGCTATTTTTAGGAGACCCCCCATCAGTTGTCTGCAGTTACCAAGACAGAAGTTCAAATTCTTGACTTCTATAAAATTAAACATACATTTTTAATATACATTAATCATAAGATTCTTGTTTTAAACATCTCATTTCCCTTAGAACAGATCTCTTTGCCCAGATTCTCAGAATTCAATCTCATACATATGATACATTTAAAACCCCAATCAATAACAACTAATCTTTCCAACATTTTAGTGTGATAAAACTTTAGAGTACCTTATACTGAGAATCCATCACTCACATTCAAAAGCTCTTTCTAAAATAAAAATACAATTGTTAGCATTATTAGGCTTAACATTAAAACAAATAGCTTTTTCCCAAAAGAAATCAGTAAACATCCCTGGTAACATAGGTATTTCTCTTCTTAGTAACACAATTCCACTTTTCTTTGACCAAAGGTGTTACAATAAAGTTTACAATACAATTTAAAATCCCAAACCCCTTAACTCCTTGCAAAAGTTACAATAGTATTAAAATAGTTTATAGTCCCAAATTAATTTAATAATTCCTCCATTATGTACAAATTTTGTCAGAATTTATATCACTAATATCCCTCTTTTAAAATTCTCAGTGTGCTTCCCAAAACTCTAGTTCAAAAATCTTAAACAGTGACAGTCATTACTTTAAGGCCAGGTGACCAGAGAAGATATTCAATAAACTCGATTTCTTTATAATAAATGCATCTCCTAACCCCTGGATTTTATATTTTTTTTTCCTTTCCTATCGTATATCCCACTTGTGATGGGGTCTCTTTCCCTTTAAGACTTAAGTACTTGAGGTATCCTCTCTTCTCCCCTCCCTCCCCAGTTGGGTGGGGTTCTCAGGTGGACTCAGTCTAGGGTTCAGGTCTTAACAAGATAGTGGATGGGATTGAGACCATCATGTGTCCAACCCATCAACCTTTCCCTCAACCCAGGGAGAAAGCAAAAGGAGAGTAAATCTTCCCTCCTCTAACTTCTCAATCGTTTTCTTAAAGATTCTTTCCTCTCTTAAACTTCTAAATTATCCCCAAAGCCTTTTTTTCCTTTAAGAATGCCCCTCCCCTTTCTTTTTGCCTCTACACACCAGAAAACGTACCTCCAGCTCAGTGAGGGAGGGGATGATTTCCACATGGGGAACGCTGCACAACCACTTCCTTCTCCTCTTAGAATGATTTGTAAACCACTTTACAAAGTTCCCAAAAATCCATCTATGGACTAGAAAGTCAAACCTGCTCAAATCTTCTGTCTACATGCTTCAACCAATTTACATACTTAACAAATGGTACAAAAAAAATTGTCTCTACATCTGGATTTTCTTCCCAGTACTTTCAGAACCTCTTACTCCTCTTACTCAGACTATACAACTCACATCTTCCTCAATATATTGCTACACCATTCCTTTTCATTAGCTCTTCTATTTTTTTTTTAATTTGCTTGTTTGTTTTTTTAGGCTTTTGTAAGGCAAGGGGGTTAAGTGGCTTGCCCAAAGCCACACAGGTAGGTAATTAGAAAGTGTCTGAAGTCAGATTTGAACTCAGGAACTCCTGACTCCAGGGCCGGTGCTCTATCCACCCAGCCACCCCTCATTAGCTCTTCTTGTCTTTAATTCATACTCTTCTGAATTAGAATCACATGGCTATATAAATCAGATATTATTCCACTCTTCACAATACATTTTCCATTCCAAGGTTTTAATATTTAACACTTCTGGATTATAGCTGCTAAAAACATAGAAGGCAAAGAGTCATTCAAAAATCCCTTAGCCTAATTAGAATATTCCCTGCCCACCCCACCCCTTCTTCAAATATAGTAAGCTGAAGAATTTTTATATGGGGAAAATTCTTTCAGGGGGGAAGATTCTTAAATCCTTACATGTCCCATAATTTTCTTTAATAACCAACATTATGAGCTTTGTTTATATAATTGATAATATTCACTGTCTCTTTCCTGTTTCTGTAACTTCAAAATAAGGTCCCTTTTAACACTTATTTTACTAATTCTTTCTGAAGTAGCTCTCTCTTAGTCCTTTTTCTAAAAGAGGATGGGGAAAACTCTCTGGCAGCACAGAATCACAGAGAACTGTGAAGAAAAGGAAATATACACAGGGAAAGTGGGGCCCTTCTCATAATAGTAGAATAACAGGGTGGGTAGTTCAGCCTCAGTCAATTTAACACCATAATCCAATTCCTTTTTAATCAAAAATAAATAAATAAATAAAACTTCTCTTTTAAGTCCTCAAGAGACAAACCAGGACTGAGGAGGGAGGGTTCATATTACCCATTGTAACACAGGTAGAGGCTCAAGGAAAAAGCCAGTGATAGCTAGATGAATACTGCCTAAAAATCTAAAATAACAAAATGAGGCTACCCAAGGAATTCTTTAGGGGAACTTGCTGACTCCCCCTTTTCCCTTGTTTAACAAATCACATAAAAACATAAAGACAGATGAGTCACAAACTCACATCACACAAATGCAAGAGAATTTTGCAAACTGACAATTTAAACATATATCAACAAACACAGGCCAATGGGCAAATATCAGAAATAAGGTGAGGGAAGATTTCAGCCTTGTCTCCTACAATTTCTCCCTCCCAAAGGCAGACCAAATGTGTTCTTTGTCCTATATCTTTATTTCCCCATACAAGGCAGCAATACTTAACCATTTTTTCTTATTTTTCCCTTTATATTTTAGTTTTATTTACCATGGGGGAAGTCTTAGGACAGGGCCCTTCCCATTTTAAATGTTGACAGAGACCTCTCAGATCAACTGCCTTTAGATCCAGGTATCTCACACCCAAACTGGAAGGGGTCACCCCCAGCCTTTAGTCACCCTTATGGGCCCTCCAGGAATCTAGTGCCTTCAGATTCCAAGGTCTAGGTTTACCCTCTTATTGGACCTTTGTGCACAAAAATTGCTGACTGCTTTTCATCTTCACTGACCAGTCAGGTTTTTGTCTCAGATTTACTCTTCTCTTCCTACCAATCTCTCCACTTTGGGTCACTTGCACAGAGGGGAAACAAAGACATACACCCCCAAAAATGGCAAACTGAGAAATTTGGACAGGGGGCGCCTTTTTGCCAAGTTTTGAGACATCAACACCCCAATGGGCATGAAATCCTTAATGAGGCTTCAACTGACAAATGCCATTTAAATAAATTTTGGAGATTTCTCAAGGTATGAGGAGAAAGTTTTATTCATTTCTCCAGGAACAGGCCCCAATCAGCAAAAGACCTATGAATCACATTTATCCTAACTTTATTCCCCCTCCCCCACTGACCCTCCCTCATTAATGAGGAATGTGGTCTTCCTAGAAGCGTAAATTAGTCTAAGGAAAAGAGCATGTAATTCAAACCAAAACAAGATTATCCCTTCATCCCCAGGAATTGAATGGACATCTGGATTTCAACAGATAAGATGTGGTCAGTTGACTCTTCACCAATATCCCAGAAGTTGCTTTGTCAAGGTAGGAGGGGCACATAGTTCAACTATTTTCTAATCTATATTATTCTACTGAAGAAATCTCAGACTTTATCCCACTCACATACATATGCACATGTATATTTTGAGTTACAAAATTTCTTTCCACTCTCCCCACTCCCTTCCCCTCAGAGGTTAACAGTCATGTTAGCATTGTACATACATAGCTTGATAAAATCTTTACAGATTAGTAATTTATAACATGAAGAATTAGGATTAAGGGAAACAGAAACATTAGATAATTTTTAGAAAGTGTTCTTCAGATTCTGAAGTTATGTTTTTGTTTTTTGGGGGGTGTTTTATTTTGTTTTGTTTTTTCTTCCTCTGGATAGGGATAATATAGTTCAATGACAGTTTAATACATTTGTCCTAGCTCTCTGGACTTCTGAGAGGAGCTGCTTCCATCAAGGTTTTTCATCTCGCAATGTTGTTGATTTGTATATTGTATTCCTGGTTCTACTCCCTTCCCTCAGCATCAGATCCCCTAAATCATCCCATGTTTCTCTAGAGTCCAACCATTTATGTTTTCTTATAGAACAATAGCATTCATGTCCTATAAAGTGATTAGCCATTTCCCAGTTGATAGGCATGCCCTAAATTTCCAGTTCTTTTCACTACCAAAAGAGCTGCTATGAGTATTTTGGAACATATAGGACTTATTTCTTGGAGTCTTAATTTATCTATAGTATTGCTCTTTATGTTTAATCTTGTACCCATTTAGACCTTAATTTGGTATAGGGTGTAAGATGTGGATCTATGCCTAGTTTTCACCATGCTATTTCCCATTTTCCTAATAATTTTTGTCAAACAGTGAATTCATATCCCAGAAGCTGATGTCTTTGGGTTTGTCAAACAGTAGATTGCTGCAGTCATTTACTGTGACATCTTTTGAACCAATCCTAATTCAGTGATACATTATTCTATTTCTTAACCAATACCAAGCAGTTTTTATGTCTGTTACTTTATAGGATAGTTTTAGATCTGGTAGAACTAGGGTACCTTTCTTTATATTTTTTTTTCATTACTTCCCTTGCTATTCCTGCTATTTTGTTGCTCAGATGAATTTTGTTACTATTTTTTCCTAGCTCAGTAAAATAGTTATTTGGTAGCTTGATTCATATGGCACTGAATAAGTAATTTAATTTGTTTAGAATTGTCAGTTTTATTTATTATTGTGACCTAGCCATGAATATTTGACATTTTTCCATTTGTTTATAATATTTGTTGATGGTTTTAGATACTATTTAAGATAGATATCTATTTAAAGAGATATTAATTTAAGAAAACTAGATTTATTCCCAAACTTTCTAGTGTTTTCAATAGGGATGAATGATGTATTTTATCAGAACCTTTTTCTGTATTTATTGGGATAATCATATAATTTCTCTTTGTTTTGCTCTTGATATCTTTAATTATATTGAATGTTTTCCTAATGTTGAACCATCCTTGCCTATCTGGTATAAATCCTATGTGGTCATGGTGCATTATCTTAGTAATAATTTGCTGTAGTCTCATTGCTAAAATTTTATGTAGGATTTTTGCATCAATATTCATTAAGGAGATTGGTCTATAATTTTCTTTGTGTGTTTTGGTTCTTCCTGGTTTAGGAATCAGCACCATGTTCGTGTCAAAAAAGACTTTGACAGAACTCATTCCTCTCCTATTTTTTAAATAATTTTTGTAGAATAGAAATTAATTGTTCCTTAAATGTTTGGTGGAATTCACTTGTAAATACATCTGAACCTGTTGCTTTTGCTTAGGGAGCTTATTGATGGTTTCTTCAATTTCATTTTCTGAAATGCAGTTATTTAAGTAATTTATTTCTTCTGTTAATCTGAGAAGTTTGTATTATTGTAAATATTTATCCATTTCACTCACATTATCAAAATTATTGGCATATAGGTCAGAAAAGTAGCTCCAAATAATCTCTTTAATTCCTTCCTCATTGATGGTTAGTTCACTCTTTTCTTTTATTTCTCCTCCCCAAAATTTTACTACCTTTCCCCTTTGACTTCTCTTTTAAAAATTTAAGTTACACTTTATTTTCATTTAAATCTTCACCTTCCCTCTTATCAGTCTTTATTATCATTATCTTATCTTTCCCTCCTCCCCCTCCCACTTTAGTGTAGATTAGGGTTAGATTTTTAAACCAAGTGGGAATGCATCTATTTCCCTCTCTCTGGCCTAAATCTATTGAATAGAATTTACTCAGCAATCAAATTCTCCTTTCTTCCCCTCTAAAATTATAAATCTTCATGTCTCTTCCTTTACTGTTATTTAATTGCTCTTATATTATTAATTAGGTATTATCAATCACAGTATGATCATTTGATTGCTTTATAAATTCATATTGTTATCAAAGTATCATCACAGATTGTTTACTTGATTGCCTGGTAAGCAGCATTGACTCAAATTGCATCAAATTGTAATTATAATCATTTTTACCTTACCTCTTTTTCAAGTATCTTTCAAGTACACACAATCCTCCTCATGATCCAAAGTATTTTCCAAAACCATATCATTTCTTGAACTATTTATGCCCCTACCCCAAGGCATATTTTCTCTCACATATAACCTCCTTTCCAGGATTGGAAGACTTAACCACTTATTAAGTGAAGCAAGGGCCATTCTCTCTCCCACTTTACACTCCCACTTAAATTAGAATACTTAATCCCTTGTTAACTGAAGCATAGTTTAAATCAAACTTTAATCTAATTACCTGCAAGAATCTTAAAGATCTCTAAATACTGGAAGACACTGGAGATCTCATGTGAAAACTTTACAAATGATTATAAGTTCCAGAGACATTGACTCAGGACCTCACAGTTTATGATGGTTAAAGGGCTCTAAATATTGGGACACACTGTCCTGAGAACTTTACAAATTATTGTAAATTACAGAGACACTGACTCCAGATCTCACAGTTTATGATGCCTTCATTAGACAAGGTGTTAAGAACAGTAGGATTCAATTTGCTTATCAGATAATGAAGAACTCAATTTAAAGTGCTTTTCTTCAGGGCTTTTTGTTTCACACATAGTGATGTCTGTCATCTTTGACCTCATCAATAGAGAGATAAGCTCCAATTATACCCATAAACTTGACATTCATCCTCTTCAATATATTCTACTTTTTAACTAGTCTAAGAGAAGTTACAGTCTAAAGAATTAGAAGTGCTATATCTTCCCTTTTAGGGTTGCATAAAATTTGACAGTCTTGGCCAACCTTTGTTTTGTTTTGTTTTTTCATTTACTTTTTTAATGCAACTCTTGAGTCATATATTTGATGATTGAATTCTCTGTTCAGTTCTAATCTTGTGTCAGGAAATTCTGGAAGTCCTCTATTTTGTTGAATATCCATTGTTTTTTCTGATATTATATGCTGAATTTTTCAGGGTAGTATATTGTGGGATGTAATCACTGGTCCTTTGCTCTCTGAAATACATTATTCCAGTTCTTCTACTCCTTCTGTTGAGGCTGATAGGTACTGTGTGAGTCTGACTGTGTTGCCTCTGTATTTGAATTGTTTTCTTTTTTTGCTGTTTGTAGTATTCTCTCCTTTATTTGAAAGTTCTGGAAATTGGCTATTATAGCCCTTGGAGTTTTTATCCTAGGGTTTCTTTCTGGAGGGTTTTTTTGGATTCTTTCACTGGTTATATTGTTATCTTGTTCTAGTAGATTTGTTCAGTTTTCCTTTACAATTTCCTGCATGATGCTTTCCAGGTTCTTTTTTTGATCCAGCCTTTGTAGTAGTCCAGTGATTCATAAATTGCCTCTTCTGGATCTATTTTCCAGGTCATTTATTTTCACTAAAAGGTACATTACATTTTCTTCATTTTTTTTTTTTAGCCTTTTTAATTTTATTGGATGGAACCTTGTAGTCTTGTAGATTCATTGGTTTCTATTTGTTCAATTGTAATTTTTAGCATTTTATTTTCTTCAATTAGCTTCTGTGTTTCCTTTTCCAGTTGGTTAATTTTACTTTTAACTGATTTTATTTCTTTTGTCAAACTCAGCCCCAGAAGTTAAGGTTATCTTTCTAACTTATTTTGTCATGTCATGCTGTATTTCTCATTTACCTCTACTGAATATCTTAATATAATATATTTTTAAATCATATGTAATTAGTTCACTATTATTCTCTCTGCTATTTCAGATTTTGATTACTTAAGAATAGCTAGAAATCTAGATCACGCAAATTATCATAGGAAGTACATTGAATAAATTAATAATATGCTTTTTTTTTGAAATTCGGAAGCTGTTTTCCATACCAAATTTTTAAGTCAAAAAAAATTTCATAATCTGGACTTTGTTCATTTACCAAATTAAAATGAAATTTTCCTCTATTTGGCAAAAAAATAAACAAAATAAAGGCTGTTCTAAAATAGATGACACAAGCTTACCTGCATGTGGACAGACTCTTTTCCCTTAGTGTGCGTTACCTTTTGTTTATGTATTAATTATGGGTTTTCCCCCCATATAGTGCATATTCTGTGAAGGGATAAAATTGCAGACTTAATTGATGACATTTTAAGCAATGATTGCTGTCAGGTAAAGAATATCTTTTATCTGAAAACTTCAGAAATATTAAATATATCAGAAATATTAAATACATTAAATACATACATACATACAATAAATCTTTTTCTTGAAAATTTATTTTTAACTCCCTCCCAACTGCCATTTTTTGCTATATTTGCTTTTTTTCCCCAAAGAAACCCCCACCCTGTGATACTTACAAGTTTATCATAATCTCAATTTGAGAATAGAGACTACTTATGCATATGAGATAAAATACTCTACAAATTCAAAAGATGACAAATTTTTCTTAATCTTTTTCCATGGAAGAAACAGAAATGCATCCAGGGAAATAGAAGGTTTGTTTGTTGTTTGTTTGTTTGTTTTGATATAGGACTGCTGTGTATAGCAGATATACAGGATGAGTAGAGAGTGAATAAGAAATTCTTGAAAGAAAAATAATTCCCAAGTATAAAGAGATATAACAAAAACAATAATGGTGAGCTAGCATAGAGTAGAGTTCTGGTCATTATTCAGTTACTCAGTTTTCAAAGCAAAAGACTCAACAGGAAAATTTAGCCCTCAAAATGGATTCTTTGTTAGGTCCCAATTTATAGTCTGTGTTTTCAAAGTCCATTGACTGATATGTGTGTTTTCCTTCTCCCATCCTTTCAATAGTATACTCCCCTATTTGATTCTTTAGTCATGCATTCACAGTATCTCAGAGTTAGACAGGACCACAATGTTGTCTAGGGATAGTTGAACAACAATCTTCCCTACAAGTGATCACTCAGCTTTTCTTTGAAGAGCCTGAGTGAAAGTAAAGTACATCATGAGGTAGATGATTTTGATTTTATAGTGCTGAAACTGTTGAAAATTTGATTTTTTCTAACATTAAGCCTAAATTTTCCTCTTGGGATCTTTAATCTATTATTCCTCTTCTCCAAAGAGATAGAGGAGAAACATATTAAGGTCCTTTTCATGGAATACACCTCAAATATTTAAAGACAGCTGTTATGACTCTTCTATCTTCTCTTCTGATTATTCTCAGTTCTTTTAAATGATCCAAACATTGCACATTCTTGAATCTTTTTCTGATTTGATTATCTTCCATATTGTTATTTGTTGTTCACTGTTTTTGTTCAGTCAAGTCCATGGGATTTCTTAGCCAAAGATAGTGAAATTGTCTGTGGATCCACTGGAATTTTGGAATATATAGGATATTTATGAGGATTGGCACATCTGCTATGAAAGCTTGACAAACCCTTTTGAAGAGCTGCTCATCCATGAATCTTGTCTCATCTTATTCTTAGAGATGCTCTCTAAAATTGTAAGACCTTTCTTATCAATCTTAATCATATTAATATTGAGCTCTCAGTTGATTAAAATACCCAAATATTTTCGATATTATTTTATTATAGGTTCATAATATGTGACATATAGATATATAAATAATGATTATATATAAAAATTATATACATGCTTTAATAAATTGCAATTATTTTATTAATTTTATAAATTGTTCTACATTAGCTACTTACTAAATATGCCTCCTTTATTTTATTATTGGATTGATTTTTAAATACCTATTAAATTACATACATGTAACTGAATGTACAAACTAATAATGAATTTATAATATTTCTTAAATAACCTCTCCCCCTCCCATATTACTTTCTTTCTGCATATGAGTGGTACAAAGTTAAAGAATAGATTGGTATCTGTAGTTAAAACGTTAGCTACTCCTTTTCCAGTAGGATTTTCTCACTGTCACTGCATAGCTCCCAGAATAGAAAAGGGATTTTTCAGAATTGCAAAGGACATTGTTGACAGGTAAATGTAATATGTTCATGCTTAAGCAACCCAGAGGAATAGTATTTCCATTATTAGCTACTAAAGATCAGTTGTCTGTTCACTTCACAATTGACCAGACATGATTTGCCAGAGAGGCAACTATGTTCTCTTATATGCATCATTCTTATTTCTTTTTTATAGACAAAGAAAAATTATAAAAATATAATTTCATATTGCTTGTAAATCCTAAAATACTGTATGAATTTGCCTGTATGTGTCATCTTTTAATTGATTTCAAACTGGAAGTTCATTTTGATTCTCAATTGTACAAGATGGGCACTCAGTAATAGTGATAATAGTAGTAGTAAGAATAGTAATAACAGTGTTAGTGGTAGGACTGGGAACAGTGGTAGTAATAGTAATGGTACCAGTGGTGATGGTAATAGCTACAGGGTAACCACAGAAATGTGAGTAGTAGTGACATTGGAATACTTTATAAATGCCTTCACATTTGTATGTAACAACAACTGTGTAAGGTAATTATTATTCTAATTTTCTGGATGAAGAAAATGCACTATAAAGTGTTTTTAAAACTTATTGACAATAATGTGGTCAGTTACTCTATCCATTGTACTATCTTTAAGTAAAATCAAATATAACTTTCAATACTGTGTAACTTTCGTGTTAACCCATTTTTAAGCAAAATTATAAAGAATGAGAAATTTTTATAGCAATCTCCCTAGCATTCTATTTTAATTGTTTCTGGGCATGTACATCACATGTAAAATAAATGTTATGCCAGTCTTTACTAGAGGGACAGTTGTCCATAACTTAAATACATCATGCTACTCAAACAATTTTATAGCAACTTCTCTTTCTTATGAAGCTCATAACTAACTTATCAAAGGGCCTAGAGAGACAATCCACTCTGTAATTTGCTACTCTTGTATGATAGCAATGAGCTGTTTGGTCATGTGGTACATTCACTGCCAAACCTTAAAATTTCTAAATCTTATATCACTCTATCACAAGGCAGAATACTAATGCCTATAGAGATAAATGTTAGGTAAAGAAATAAATATTATTGAATTTATAACTAGCACTGAAAACAAAAACATTGGGGTCTGTTCTTTCCCTTGGAGACTAGACAGTTATAATTTGAAGTGAAATGCTTTAGAGATAATATCTTTGTCTTTGAAGCTTCAAGGTGTGTTTCTTGTAGAGAAATGACAAGGAAGGGAGGAGAGCAATTCTCTGGTTGGCCTGGTTCCAGCAGCTCCAATGGTATCATAAAAGCAAATTTTTTATCTTTTATTAGAAACCAACCCCCCCCTTATAAGACAAGGGAATAACACAAAAATAGCTGCTAAATCATACTACAAACAAATAGTCTTAAAACTATTTATCTAATTTAGTAGGAATATTGTGTGATCTCAGGACTGTCAAAAAATCTTCAGGAAGTACCGTCAAATGTGAGAGTTTCTTGCAAAAATTGACTTAAAGTAGAGGTGTTGTGTTTGTTCTATTTAAAATGTCAGGTCATTTCTATTTTTTTAATAGAGTCTTAATCACCCCCTATTTTAATGTAGTTTCAAAAATACATGGGGAATTTAAAAAGTGATAGATATTGCGGAAACATGAAAGGGGTGTAATTTGTTCCCCAGGTACCTATTATTATTTTTTTCAAAACTGACCCTAAAGAAGTTTATTTACACTAAAAGCTTCTCTGAATTTGCAAACGTCTTCCTCTGTCAAAATACATTTTCTTTTCTCTGAGCAAATAACTGTTTGTCTCACCAAATGTAAATACATAAACATTTGTATTGTTGAGAATTGACAGAGTGGAGAGTTCCTAAGAGTGTTTCAAACTCTGATTTTTTTTCAGAGAAGTAGATTATTCATTCCCTGTCATATAAGTTTAGCAAGAATGAAATAATGCTGTGAAAGTAAGAAAAAAGTCTTTCCATGTTTATATGTGTGTACGGATTAAAGAAGAAAATAAAAATCAAGAGAGAAGAAAATAAAGGACTATGCTTAAGAAATCTATCAAGAAGTGGGTGAGGATGGGGCGGCTAGGTGGAGCAGTGAATAAAGTACTGGCCCTGGAGTCAGAAGTACTTGGGTTCAAATCCGGCCTCAGACATTTAATAATTACCTAGCTGTGTGGCTTTGGGCAAGCCACTTAACCCCATTTGCCTTGCAAAAAAACCTTAAAAAAAAGAAGTGGGTGAGGAACTATTAATAATATGTGAAAAATTATAGAGACAGAAGACCAATGATGAATAGAAGTCGTGGAACTGTGTAGATGAAAATATTTTTAAAAGTAACCAATGTGGTCATTTTTATTGATTAATGATACATATTTATTAAAAATATTTTATCTTTCAATTTTATTGAGTTTGTCAGGTTTTTGAAAAGGAGAGGCATATTAAGAGTAAAGTACCCTGAAGTTAAAGGACCTATTTATGCAAAACTATTTATAGTAGCTCTTTTTGTAGTAGCAAAGAACTGGAAATTCATAGAATAGCCATCAATTGGGGAATGCTTGAATAAGTTGTAGTATATGATTGTAATGGTAAATTACTGTGCTAGAAGAAATGATGAGCAGGAAGATTTTAGAAAAAATGAAAGGACTTAAATAAACTGATATAAAATGAAGTAAGAGAAACCAGAAAAACATTGTACATAGTAACAGCCATACTGTATGATAATCAACTATGGATGATAAGTTATTCTCAGTAATACAGTGATTCGAGACAATTCCAAAGGACTGAAAAGGAAAACTTCCATCCACCTCCAAAAAGCAAAATGGTGGATTCTAAAGGTAGTTGGAAGCAAATCATTTTTCACTTTGTGTATTTTTTTCCCCTTTGGGTCTGTGTCCTTATTTACAAGACTAATACAGTGGGGGGAAAATGATTTCATTACCACCAAAGGACAGAAATGAAGGTTATTGGAATCCTTTTCACAATGAAGCTAACAGAAAGAATGCCAAAAGCATTTGGACAACATTGAAATTAGCATGCAGAATTTGTTAAATATATAAAAGAATAATAGAGCTTACAAATGACAAATACAGATGCCTTTTTTTAAACTATTATATGTAGTCTGCTATTTACTATTAAAGAAATATACAATTTATTAAGGATTTGTCAAGGTAGAGTTTTTATTGATATTTCATTTTTTTCAGATGTAAGTTTGTAAACATTCATCCATATGCATATGTATATTTTAAGTTACATGTGTAATTACATACTTTTTTAAGTTACATACATACACTCCCTTCCCTCCCCACTCACCTCAGTGGTGAACATTCAGGGGAAAATTGTCATACACAATTATGTTAAACATGTCTTCAGATTAGTCATTTTGGGTATTAGAAATAAGAATTAAGGAAATGAAATATTTAAGAGAAATTTTTTAAAAGTGAATATAGTGTTCATCAGTTTCTGAGAGGTTTTTTGGTTGTTGTTTTGTTTTTGCTTTCCTGGATGGGGCTAACATTTTTTCATAGTCATTATAATAGGGTTGTCCTAGCTCTCTGAACTATTGAGAAGAGCAACATCCATCAAGTTTGATTTATAGGGGTGGCTAGGTGGCATAGTAGATAAAGCACCAGCCTTGGAGTCAGGAGCACCTGGGTTCAAATCTGGTCTCAGACACTTAATAATTACCTAGCTGTGTGGCCGTGGGCAAACCACTTAACCCCATTTGCCTTGCAAAAACCAAAAAAAAAAAAAGAAAGGTTGATCTATACATGATGTTTTTGTTAATGCAGAATGTACTCTTGGTTCTGCTCCCTTCACTCAGCATCAGATCCTGTAATTCATTATATGTCTCTCTAGAGTCTGATGATTCATTGTTTTTTTAATAGAATAATAGTATTTTATAACATTCATATACCATAACTTGCTCAGTTTCCACTTCTTTGCCGCTATAAAAAAGAGATGTTATGAATATTTTGCAAAGTGGGACTTTTATCAATATTTTAAATTTCTTCTGGATATGGGCCTGGCATTGAAATTGCAGGCTAGGGGCAGCTAGGTGGCACAGTGGATAGAGCACTGGCTCTGGAGTCAGGAGTCCCTGAGCTCAAATCTGGCCTCAGACACTTAATAATGACCTAGCTGTGTGGCCTTGGGCAAGCCACTTAACCCCATTTGCCTTGCCAAAAAAAACCCTAAAAAAAAAAGTTTGTCCTTATTGTCCTTATCCTTCAATCATTTGTCAATTGGGGAATGTATTATAACCTTAAAATTTTGATTCAATTCTCTATATATTTTAGACTTGAGACCTTTATCAGAACCCTTAGCTTTGAAAATTGCTTACCAGCTTTTTGCTTTCCAATTTTGGCAGCATTGGTTTTATTAGTGCAAAATCTTTTTATTTTAATATAGTCAAAATCATCTATTTTGTAATTTATAATTGTATTCTATTTGTTACTTGGTTATAAACTTCTCCCCTTTCTACATATCTGACAGATAGATTATTTCATGTTCTATTAATTTATCTTTGGTATCAAACTTTATGTCTAAATTCTGTTCCCATTGTGACCTTATTTTGGTAGGTATAAGATGTGAGATTTGGGTCTATGTATGCCTAGTTTTTGCCTTACTGTTTTTCAGTATTCCCAACAATTTTTGTCAAAGTTCCTATCTCTTTGGGTTTTTCGAACAATAGATTACTGAAGTCATTTACTACCATTTATTTTCAACCTACTTAATCCACTGATTCATTATTCTATTTCCTAACATTCCAAGCAGTTTTGATGACTGCTACTCTATGGTATAGTTTTAGATCTGGTAGAACTAGGCCACCTTCCATTACATTTTTTTCCCAATTTACTTGATATTCTTGACCTTTGTTGCTCTAGATGAATTTTGTTACTATTTTTTCTAGATGAGTAAGATCATTATTTGGTAGTTTAATTGGTATGGCAGTAAACAAGTAATTTAATTTTTTTTATTATATCAGCTCATTTTGATTATACTAGCACAACCTAATGATAAACAATTGGCATTTTTCCAATTATTTAGATCTGACTTTATTTGAGTGAGAAGTGCTTTGTAATTGTGTTCATACATTTTCTCAGTTTGCCTTGAGAGGAAGATTTCCAAGTATTTAATACTGTCTTACATCACTTTATATGAATTTCTCTTTTCATTCTTGCTCTCTGTTATTCTTATAGAGAAATAAGGATTTATTTTATATCTTACTACTTTGCTGAATTTAATTGTTTCAAGTAATGTTTTAAATGATTTTCTGAGGTTCTAGAAGTATACCATCAAATTATCTGCAAAGAGTGAAAGCTTTGCTTCCTCATTATCAATTCTTATTCCTTTCATTTCTTTTTCTTCTCTTAATGCTAAAATTAACATTTCTAATACTGTATTGAATAATAAGTATCCTTGTATCAACCCTGATCATATTGAAAGTGTTCCCATTACATGTAATATTTTTTATGATTTTAGATATTTATTACTTATCATTTTAAGGAAGAATCCATTTATTATTATACTTTCTAGTGTTTTAATAGGAATAGATACATTTTAACAAAGACTTTCTCAGCATCTATTGACAAAATTATATGATTTCTGTTGGTTTTTCCATCAGTATGTTCAATTATGTTGAATGTTTTACCTAATATTGAACTATCCCTGCCTACCTGGAATAAATTTTGCCTGATCATGGTGTATTATTCTAGTAATAACTTGCTATAATCTCTTTACTAAGAGCAGTTAGGTAGTGCAGTGGATAGAGACCCTGAAGTCATAAGGACCTAAGTCTGGCCTTAGATACCTATTAATTGCCTAGTTATGTGACTTTGAGCAAGTCAGTCAACCCCATTGTGTTAAATAGAGAAAGAAAAATTTTAAAAAATCTCTTTGCTAAAATTTGATTTAGTCTGTTTACATCAATACTCATTAGGGAGATGAATCTATAATTTTCTTTGTCTGTTTTGGTTCTTCCTGGTTTAGATTTCAGCACTGTATTGGTGTCATAAAAGGAATTTGGAATTGTTCTCCTTTTTAAAAAAAATAGTTTATGTAGAATAGGAATAATTGTTCCTTAAATGTTTGGTAGAATTCATTTGTAAATGCAACTGTAACTTGAGACTTTTTTCTTAGAGTGTTTTTTGCTGGTTTCTTTGTCTGAAATTGCATAATTTAAGCATTTTGTTTCATCTTTTGTTGATCTGAGCAGTTTGTATTTTTGTATATATTTTCATCCATTTCACTCATTATCAAATTTATTGGCATACAGTTCAGCAAAATGACTCTGAATTATCTCTTTAACTTCCCCCTCATGGGTAGTTACTTCAATTATTGTCATTTTTGATACTGGTAATTTGGTTATCTTCTTTCTTTTTTTAATCACATTAAACAAATGTTTATCTATTCTATTAATTTTTTTCATAAACCAACTCTTAAGTTTTAATTATTAGATCAATGGTTTTCTTGCTTTCAGTTTTATTAATCTCTGCCTGGATTTTCAGAATTTCCAATTTGGTATTTAATTGGGCATCTTGAATTTGTTCTTTTTCTAGTTTTTTTTTAGTTGCATACCCAATTCATTGCTATCCTCTTTATCTATTTTATTCCTATAAGCATTTAGAGACATAAAATTTTCTCTCAAAACAGCCTGGGCTACATCCCATAAATTTTGAAATGAGGTCTCATTGCTATCATTTTTCTTGGTTATAATTATTGATTATTTCTATATTTGCTGTTTGATCCACATATTATTTAAAATTAAATTATTTAGTTTTGCCTTTTGTCCAAGATGGCTGAGAGAAGCCAGGTATTGACTTCAGCTAACATGAACCAAGCCTCTTAACAGAATTTGGATCCACTGAATCCAGAGAAGAATCCAGGAGAGGAATGACTACCAGCAAGGTATGTGTTAGGGGAGTAGGTAAGCTGGGAACAAAGAGCAGAGAGCCAGTGCAAGGGCAGCAGAATAAAGGCCAGGAAAAACCCTGAGAACAGCAGAAGGAACCCTTTGTGATTAGCGAGGCAGGAGGAAGAGCTCTAGCATGTCAGCTAGTCATCAATACTGTCAGCTTAGTTAGTCAGAAAGACCAGGGCCATGAGCCCCCATGCTGTCAGTGAAGTCCCCAAGTTTCCAGTTGAGCCCCCTCCTCCCATTCCTATGGGAGAAAAAGAACAAACACTATAAAAACCTCCACCACCTCCACCCCACAAGATCAGGTATGAACAACCAATCTCCCCCTAGTGCTGATTAGGAATTAAGGAGATTAATAGCCCAAGCACTCCACCCACATTGTTCAAGGGTAACCAGGATCCTACTGTGCACCCTCACTACCTCAGGTTTAGGGAGTGGAACATTAATCAAGGTCACAAACACTACAGAGATAGGGTCTAGCATCACCTACTGGCCTGCTCCTATGGAATTTCTAAGTCCAGTGAGCAAAGCCACTAGGAATTTCAACACCAAACATCTCTGAAGCAGCCCCTCCCCCACAATCACAAGATGTTAGGAAACTGAAGAAAAACTAGCAGAAAGTGGGTTCTAATGCAAGTTAGCTTGAAGACAAGGATCCTAACTCAGAGAGAATTAGAACTTCAGAGGAGAATGTGAATTGGTCTCCAGTCCAGAAATACTACTTAAAAGGAATCAGGAAGGAGTTTAAATCAACTGGAAAAATTGCAAAAAGAAATAGAAGAGAAAATTAACATCTTAGAAGAGAAAATTATCATCTTGCAACAAGAAATCAAAACAAGTGCAAAAAAAGGAAATAATTCTCTCAAAAGCACAATTGGACAAGAGGAAAACTCCTTCAAAAATAGAATTGACCAATTGGAAAAGAAATTGCAAAAGTTAGATGAAGAAAATTCTTCTCTAAAAAAAAATTGGTATCTGTGGAAACTAATGACTTCATGAGACAAGAATTTATTAAACAAACCCTGCCCAAAAAATGAAAAAATTTGAAGGAAAATGTAAAATATCTCATCAGCTAATCAACTGACCCAGAGAATAGATCCAGGTGAGACAATTTAAAAACCATTGGGCTTCTTTTAAACACCAAGGAGATAAAAACCCTGGACTCCCACATTTCAGAATATTGTGAAGAAGAATTGCCCTGTTATTGTGTAACCAGAGGGCAAAATATTTATTGAAAGAATACACCAAAACGCTCCTGGAAGGGATTCCAAAATGAAAACACCATGGAATATGATGGTTAAATTCTAGAATTATCAAATAAAAGAGAAAATCTTTTAACCAGTCAGAAAGAAATTTAAATAACAAGGAACCACAATAAGGATTACACAGGATTGGACTGGATCAACATTAAGGGAACGAAGGAACTGGGATTTAATATTCTGAAGAGAAAGGGAGCTGGGAATGCAGCCAAGAATTCAGTATCTGCCAAAACTGAGCCTTCTCTTCCAGGGGGAAAAAGAAGGACATTTAACAAAATGTGAAACTTTCAACTTTTACTGATGAAAAAGGGCCAAATAGAAAATTTGGACTTCAAATAGGAGACTAAGAAATACATTAAAAGGTAAAAAAGAGGGAAAATTAAAAAAAAACTGTTAGCCAATAGGATGAAACTGGCTATATCCCCACCTGGGAGAAAGATGTTCATAACCCTTGAGAACCCTTGAGGATTGTAACTCTAATAGAGAGAATGTGCTTAACCAGACATAATGGATATTCATGACTTGTTTGTAAGACTGATAGAATGATTAAAAATTGATATCTCCTTAAAAAGGGGGAGCTAAAGAGACAGGAGGATGGAAGAGACTGAATGAAGTAAATTGTATTACATGAAGAGGTACTTAAGAGCTATTGCAATACAGGGGGAAAACGGAAGACATCAGAATTGCCTGAATCTTACTCTCATCAGATTTAGCTCAAAGAAGTTTTAACATACACACACTCAGTTAAATTTAGAAACTTATGTTCCCTTTCAAATATTAAGAGGGGAAGGGGGAGGGGGAGGAAAAGAGGAACTGACAGAAGGAAGAAAAGAAAGAGGAGCAAAGGGGAAGGGGAAAGAAACGGTAGGGACTTGGATATAAGGAGGAAACACAGTGAAGGAGTTGTTATTCAAAAGCAAAATAATAGGGATTGTAGATAAGGTGAAAATGGGAAAAAATACAAACAAATGGAAAAAGCATGGAAAGCAATAAAGAGTTAGTAATTCTAACTTTGAATGTGAAGGGGATGAATTCTCCCATAAACAGAAGCAAATAGCAGAAACAAAAGCTTACAATATAATGTTTACAAGAAACTCATTTTTAAGCAGAGAGATACATGCAGAGAAAAGGTAAAAGGTTGGAGTAGAATATATTATGCTTCAATTAAAGTGAAAAGTCAGACATGGCAATCCTTATCTGAGACAAAGCAGCTCCAGAAAAAGGTCTCATTAAAAGAGATAATGAAGGAAACTATATCCTCCTAAGAGGTACCATATTTAATGAAGCAATTTCAATATTAAATATATATGCACCAAGTAATATAGCAAACAAATTTCTGTAGGAGAAGCTGAATAAATTACAGGAATACATAGATAGCAAAACTCTACTGGGGTTTACCTCCACCTTCTTCTCTCAGAATTAGATAAAGTTAACCATAAATAAAAAAGAAGGAAGTTACAGAGGGAATATTAGAAAACCTAGACATGATAGATCTTTGGAGAAAACTGAATAGGGATAGAAAGTAATATACCTTTTTATGTGCAGCACATGGCACCTACACAAAAATTGACCATGTAACATCTTATAATAAAATGCAGAATGACAGAAATAGTGAATACTTCCTTCTCAGACCATAATACAATAAAAACTGCATGCAGTATTGGACCATGAAGAGAAAGATCTAAAACTAACTGGAAACTAAATAACCTCATTTTAAAGAAGGAGTGGATCAAATAACAAATTCTAGATAGAATTAAGGATTTCATCCTAGACATCAACAATAATGACACAACAGACAAAAACTTATGGGATATAGCCAAACCAGTTATTATAGTATATATTTTATCTCTCTAAATGCTTATATGAATAAAATAGAGAAAGAGAAAGTGAATAAATTAAGAATGGAACTGAAAAATTTAGAGAAAGACCAAATTAAACACCCCAATTAAATATCAAATTAAAAAAATCTAAATATTAAAGGAGAAATTGATAAAATTGAAAGAAAGAAAACCATTGAACTAATGAATAAAACCAAGGTTTAGTTTTATGAAAAAAAAACAATAAAATACATGAGCCATTGGTCAATTTGATTTAAAAAAGGAAGAAGATAATGAAATAATTAGTATCATAAATGAAAAACATGAATTAACCACCAATGAGGAGGAAGTTAAGGTAATAATTTGGAAGTATTTTGCCCAACTCTATGCCAATAAATCTAATAATCTAAGTGAAATGAATGAATACATACAAAAATATGTTTCCCATGATTAATGAAGAGGAAATTAAATACCTAAATAACCCTATCTCAGAGAAAGAAATTCAACAATGAACTCCCTAAGCCAAAAATCTCCAGGGCCAGATCGATTCACATGGGGATTCTATCAAACAAGTAAGGAACAATTGGTTTTAATTCTATATAAAAATTTTGGAAAAATAGATGAAGATAGAACTCTGCCTAACTACTTCTATGACACCAGTATGGTACTGATCTAAACCAGGAAGAGTCAAAACAGAGAAAGAAAATTATAGACCAATTTCCCCATTGAATGTGGATGCAAAAATCTTAAATAAAATCTTAGCAAAGGGATTACAGCAAGTTGTCACTAGGAAAATACACAATGAACAAGCAGGATTTATTCCAGGAATCCAAGATTGGTTCAAAATTAGGAAAACTGTCAGTATAATAAACCTATCAGAAATCATATGATTATCACAATAGACGCTGAAAAGTCTTGGACTAAATAATAGAACAATGTCCCTAATAAATATTGATGCAAAAATCTTAAATAAAATTTTAGCAAAGAGACTACAGCAAGTTGTTACTAGGCTAATACTTTGTTATCAGATAGGATTTGTACCAGGTAGGAAGGGATGGTTCTACATTAGGAAAACACTCTACATAATTAAACATATCAATACCAAAACCAACAGAAATCATATGATTATCTCAATACCTGCTGAAAAATTCTTTATTAAAATACAACATCTATTCCTATTAAAAACACTATAGAGTTTAGGAATAAAGTGAGTTTCCTTAAAACAATAAATAGTATCTATCTAAAACCATCAACAAATATTATATGTAATGGGAATAGACTCAGAACATTTCCAATAAACTCAGGGGTGAAGCAAGGATGCCCATGATCACCATTACTATTCAATATAGTATTAGAAATACTAATTAGCAATGAGAGAAGAAAAAGAATTTGAAGGAATCAGAATTGGCAACGAGGAAGCAAAACTTTCACTCTTTGCAGACGATATAATAGTATACTTAGAGAACCATAGAAAATCATCTAAAACAACACATTCAGTAAAGTAGCAGAATATAAAATAAGCACACACAAATCATCAGCATTTCTATATATGATCAAAATAACCCAAGGGCAAGGGATAAAAAAAGAAATTCTATTTATAATAGCACCAGAAAACATTAAATACTTGGGAATCTGTTTCCCACAACAAATCTAGAAACTGTATGAACAGAATTATAAAACACTTCTCACTCAAATAAAATCAGATCTAAATTGGAAAAAAGCCAATTACTCATGGTTAAGTTGAGTTAATATAATTAAAATGACAATTCTACCCAAATTAAATTACTTAGTGCCTTAGTAACCAAAATACCAAATAATTACTTTACTGAAGGTAGAAAAATAGTAAGAAATTTTTCTGGAGCCACAAAAGGACAAGAATAGCAAGAGAACAGTTGGAAAAAGTTGTAAAGGCAGGTAGCCTAGCTCTACCAGATCTAAAAGTATCCTATAAAGTAGCAGTTATCAAAACTGCTTGGCACTGGTTAAGAAATAGCGTAATGGATCAGTGGATTGAGATAGGTTGAAAAGAAACAATAGTAAATGTCTATAGTAATCTCCTATTTCACAAACCCAAAGATATAAGCAGCTGGGATAAGAACTCATTATTTCACAAAAATTGTTGATGAACTGTGAAATAGAATTGCAAAAACTAGACATAGGTTCACATCTCTCAATGAGAGCAGGATTCAGACATAAAGAGTGACATCATAGATAAATTACTTGACCAAGGAATACTCTATCAGATCTGTGAACAGGGGATAAATTTATGACCAAACAAGAATTAGAGGACATTATAAACTGCAAAATGATTTTGACATTAAGAAGTTTTTTCCCTAATAAAATCAATGCTGTCAAAATTAGAAGGAAAGCAGAAAAGTGTGAAACAATCTTCACAACTAGGAATTCTGATAAAGGTCTCATTTCTAAAAATATATAGATAATTGCATCAAATGTATAAGGTCACAAGTCATTTCCCAATTGATAAATGGTCAAAGGTTATGTACAGTTTTAAATGAAGAAATTAAGGTTATTAAAAATCATATGAAAAAATGATTCAAATCATTATTGATTAGAGAAATGTCAATTAATATAATGATGTTTCATCTCACACCTATCAGATTGGTCAAAGTGAGAAAAGGGGAAAATGATCAAATTTAGAGAGATTGTGGGAGGATAGGGCCATTGATGCATTTCTGGAAAGCAATATGGAACTATGCCCAAAGAATAAAAAAACTGTTCATACACTTTGAAACTAGCAATTCCAATTCTACATCTATATCCAGAAGAAATTATAAAAAAGGAAAAAGTCTTACATGTTCCAAACTATTCAACCAGCTTTTTTGCAGTGGCAATCAATTGGAAATTGAAGGTATGCCCATAAATTGGGGAATGGCTTAACAAGTTACAGCACATGAATATTATGGAATACTATTGTTCTATGAGAAATCATAAATGGTCAGACTCTAGAGAAGTATGGAGTGACTAATAGGATCTGATGCTGAGTGAAGGGAGTAGAAACAAAAGAACAATTTACACATCAACAGCAACATTGTGAGATGAACAACCTTGATGGAACCAGCTCCTCTCAGCAGTTCAGAGAGCTCAGACAACTATATTAGATTGGCTATGGACTACATTATCCTCATTCAGAGAAAGAAAAAACAAAACAAAACAAAACCCACACACACACACACACACACACACACACACACACGGGCACACATGTACACAAAACAAACCTTCAGAATCTGATGAACACTTTTAAAAAATTTATATCATATATATTTCCCTTAATCCTAATTCCTCATACCCCAAAATTACTCATCTGTAAACATGTTTATCAAAATTTTTATGTGCAATGCTAACCTGGGGGGGGTGAAATGAGGGTGGAAGGAAATTTTGTAACTTAATAATATGCATGTGCATATTGATCAAAATAAATAAAATAATAATAATAATAATAATAATAGTAAGTCAGGAGAAGGTGAAAAAAATAGAGATAGAAAGAGAAATCTCACTTAGAATAATTTCAACCCACATGTAATACTTGAGAATCTACCTGCTAGGGCAGACTTTATGAAACAACTCTAAAACCTTTTTCACAAAAGTAAAATCAGATCTTAATAACTGGATAAATATCAATTGCTCATGGACAGACCAAAGCAGAATGACAATTCTATCTAAATTAAGCTACTCATTTAGTGCTATACCAATCAAACATCCCAAAAGTCCCCTTAATAAGCTAGAAAAAAATCACATTGGGGAACAAAAATTCAAGAATATAAAGGGAATTAACAAAAAATGCAAAATAAGGTACCCTAGCCATATCAAATGTGAAATATTAATATAAAGTATCAGTTATCAAAAACTGACTGGAATTGGCTAAGAAATAGAGTAGTGAATTAGTGGAATAGATTAGGTGCAAACGAGAAATCAAAAAATGACTATAGTAATCAACTGTTTGATAAACCCATACAGTCCACTTTTTTGGATTAAGAAATCACTCTTCAAAAAATCTGCTTGGAAAACTGAAAGGTAATATGGCAGAAACTAGGATTTGACTAATATCTCACACCCTATACTAAAATAAGGACAAAATGAATGCAGAATCTAGATAAAAAAAGATAATGTTATAAGCAAATCAGGAGAACAAGAAGTAATTTTCCTGTAAGATCTATGGAAAGGGGAGAAATTTATGACCAAAGAAGAGGTAGAGAATATTATAATAATTTTGATTTTATTAAGTTAAAAAGGTTTTGCTCAAATAAATCTACTGTAAACAAGATAAAAAAAGTGTAGTAAATTGAGAAACAATTTTTACAGCCAGTGTTTTTGACAAAGGACTCATTTATAAATATATAGAGAACTGAGTCAAATGTATAAAAAAATCCCAAAATACAAAAGCCATTCCCCAATTGACAAGTGGTCAAAGGATATGCAAAGTCAGTTCTCAAAGAAATGAATGTTATCTATAGTCATATGAAAAATTGTTCTAAATCATTATCGATTAGAGCAATATTAATTAAAGTATCTCTGAGACCTCACACCTCTCAGCTTGATCAATATGACCAGAAAGGATAATGATCAATATTGGATGGAATGTGGGAACTCTGTGACACTCATGCATAATTGGTGGTGTTATGAACTGATCCAATCTTTCTGGAAAGGAATTTGGAATTATGTCCAAATTATGTCCATAGCCTTTGATCCAGAAATAACACTACTGGGTCTGTATCCTGAAGAGATCATGAGAAAGGGTAAAAAAAAAAACCTACATGTACAAAAATAATCATTGTAGCAAAGAATTTGAAATTGAGGGGATGCCCAAAATTTGGGTAGTGACTGAACAAATTGTGATAAATGTATCTGATGTAACTCTACAAGAAATCATGAGGCATGGGATTTCAGAAGAGCCTGGAAAGACTTGCAAGAATTGATACACAGGAGTGCCTAGGTGGTGCAGTAGATAGAGCATCAGTCTTGGAATCAGGAGGACCTGAGTTCAAATCTAGATTCAGACATTTAATAATTACCTAGTTTTGTGGCCTTGGGCAAGTCACTTAACTCCATTGCCTTGCCAAAAAAACCTAAGAAAATTAAAAAAAAATTGATACTTAGTTAGATGAGTAGAACCAGATGAATATTATACACACTAACAATATGGGGTGATAATCAATTATGATGGACTTGTTCTTTCCATCAGTACAAAAATTAGGAAATTTGTGAAGGAGAATACCATTTGTATCCAAAGAAGAAGGTCTTTAGTTTAAACTTAGACCAAATTTAATATCTTCAACTTTTAAAAGTTGCCTTATGTTTTACATAATTTTACTATCTCTAATGTTTTCTTTCTTCCTTTTGGATCTGATTCTTCTCTCACAACAAGTTCAATTTCAATATATGCTTATCATGAAGCAAATGTGAAACCCATATCAGATTGCTTCTTTTGGGGGGGAAGGGGGAAGGAAGAGAGAGAAAAATTGCAAAACTCAAAACCTTGAAAAAATCTGTTGGTTAGAAAATATCATTGTAAGTCATCGGAAAAAAAATACTTAAATAAAATAAGGGAAAATACAAAAGATATAAAGAAAATAGATATAAACATATTAGGACAAGAGTCATAACCCAATAGATAAATGGAAAAATATATGAAATGCAAATTATCAATCACCATGTGAAATACTCTTAATCACAAAACATAAAAGTATTATATATTGAAGTAATTACGTTATCTCCACTCAGAATCATCAAAGAAACAATTATAATAAAAAAAGAAAGATTGCAATTGCAGGAGGGACTGTCACAAGATAGGTATACAAATGTATTACTGTTATAGATATTAATTTGTACTAGTAATTCTGTATAAAAATATGAAATTTTAATTAGAGAGCTTCAAAATTGTGCTTCCTCTTTGAATCAGTGATATGTCTGCAATAGGGTATCAGTGATATAAAAGTCAGGCAATCAAATATGTATGAAAATGTTTATAACAGCTATATTTTTGCAGCAAAATACTATATAAAGTGAGTGCCTATCAAGTTTCAATGGAACCATATTGTGATTTATGAATATAATGCTAATTTATTGTGCTAAAGAAAATGATAAAAGAGGTGGATTCAGGGAAAACTAGAAGATCTTTTATAAACTGAGTGAAGCATTTACCATCAAGAGTACAAAAATTTGTTTAGTGACTCCAACATCATAAAACAAGTGTAAAAACCATTTTAGAATCAATTCAATGAACTTATGGGTAGAGCCAAGATAGTGTTATGCAGTTAGCATGCTCCCAAAGCTTTTCTCTGCACAACATTAAATGAAACCTTTACACAGATATTAGAGCTACAAATTCCAACAAAAAATATGATAAGAAAGATCAAAACAAGTTTTCAATGGCAGATATTATAGAGGATGTTCAGTGAAGGTCTGTCTTTTTGGGGGAGGAGAGGGAAGAGAAAGGGAAGTAAAGCCCAGATAGATGAGAGAGTGGGAAAGCCAGAAGGAAGATTTTAGCCACAGTGCAGTCCAGGTCCAGACAGTCTGACAAAAGCACAGGTCCTAGAAGTAAATAGCAAGCTAGAGGGGAGGGTCCCAATCCTCAAGAAAGTTTGAACCTTGAGAACACTAGGGCAAAAGACAGGTCTAGACTGGGAAAAAAAATCATTACATAGATAGAGCCTGGACATAAATGAGGCTACATAGATAACATCTTAGTCAGCAACAAGCCCTGGATTAGACCCCAGTCCCAGCACAAAAAGTTTGAGTCTCTACTTCCTATACCCCAGGAGCAGAGCTCAAACAATCAAAATGAGCAAAACAATTAAAAGCTTTAACTATAGAAAGATACTATGCAATTAAAGATGATAAAAAGCCACCTCAGAAGAAGAAAGTATGAAAAATTAACCACATAGGAAGTTGCAAAGGAGTCTATGAATTGGATTCAAATCCAAAACTTCATAAAATAGTTTTAAAAAGAATTAACAAAAAAAGAAATAAGAGCAGTGCAGGAAAATTATGAAAAATTGACTAAAGAAATCAATTCCTTCAAAAGTAAAAATAACCAACTGGAAAAGGAATGTAACTCTTCAAAAAATAAAATACACCACCTGGAAAAGGAATGCAACTTAGCAAAAAGTAAAATTAACCAACTGGAAAAGGATACATAAAAGCTAACTGAAGAAAATAAAACCCTAAGCATTAAAAATGGACAGACAGAAACTAATGAATCTATGAGACCTCATGATTCCATCAAAGTCAAAAGTCTGAAAAAGTGAAGAGAACATAAAGTAAATTTTAGGAAAAACAAATGAACTGGAAAATAGTTCCAGGATAGATAATTTAAGAATTATTGGTCTACAAGAAAATCTATATCAAAAATGAACCTGGAAAATGTTTTTAAAGGTAATTATGAGGGATATCTTTCCAAATATACTAAATCAAGAAGACAAAAATAGTCCTTGAAATAATCCAAAAAATACCTTCAGAAAGGGGTTCTAGGATAAAAATCAAATAAAGAAACAAAAATCCTGCAAAAGAATTCTGCAAAAAGAAGCAATTTAAATTCAAAGCAAGTGCAATCAGAATTACAAAGGATTTATCAACTTCAGCACTGAGGTACTGAAGGCTTGGAATATATTTTTGAGAGTAAAGGATTTGGATTACAACCAAGAATTTACTACCTGGAAAGTTCAACATATTCTGTCAGGGTAAAGATAGATGTTCATTGAAATAGAGAACCTTCAAAACTTCCTGATAAAAAGACCAGAATTGAGCACTGTATTTGAGCTTCCAATACAAGACTTAAGAGATTCAGTAGAAGGTAAATGGAAAGGGGGAAAAAAATCAAATATTAGTCAAGAATATTAATGTGTAAGGGGTGCAGTGGATAAAGCACCGTCCTTGGAGTCAGGAGTACCTGGGTTCAAATCTGGTCTCAGACACTTAATAATTACCTAGCTATTTGGCCTTGGGCAAGCCACTTAACCCCATTTGCCTTGCAAAAACCTAAAAAAAATAATATTAATGTGTAAATAACTGTACAAGGAAGATAACACTTAAACTCTTGAAAAACTGTACTTCTCTTAGAATATTTAAAGGGTTGAAAATAGTTGAAGAGATTGTCCTTAAAGGATATGAGTATGGTTGGTTCTTGTCCTTCATTATCAAAGAAGACCCAAATGATATCACTATATTTGAGACAAATTATAATGTATCCAACCATGGCTAGTCAGACCAATTTTAGCTAAGAATGCTCTACCAAGGCCATGAAAAAATAGTCCAGGTGAACACTTGGGGTGTTTACTCTAAACTTATATATCTTGCCATTTCCTTTGAACTTCTTTAATTCTACCTTGTTCCTTGAGCTGAGTACTTTCTCTGATGAGAGCATCCTATACTGAGTGATCCTGTGCCAGTTCTTCCCATGCCTTGCAATCAATGTTGAAATTCCTAAGAGAGACCTTCAGTGTTCCAGTACTTAGAATACTTAAGGTTTCTGAACTTAATTAAATCAAAAGATGCTTAGAGGTTTATTGTACAATTGGGGCAGAGGGTGGGAATTTACTTAGAAGGATTTGACATAAAAAAATTAGGAAGTCATTTTATCTTAATCCATACTTTAGTTAATGAGGGATTTAGTACCAGGGTTGGGATGCTAAAGGGACATTGGGAGAAAGTATACCTTATACTTTGCTTGAGGAGGGTTGTAAGACTATGAAAGGAGGATTATAGAGATGGAGAAGATAATATTTAGAGGGACAAAACATCCAAAAAACCACAAAGTGATACACTTTGCTTGAAGCTTTGGCTAAAATTGGAAGAAGTATACTTAAAAGGGTAAAAATGGTTCAGGAAATGATTTGTCTTTGCATAATACTTTGGCTTATGGAGGGTACTTGAAAAGGGATTATAATTTGATGTGTTTGATGATTCTTGAAAAATGTATTTCTAATGAGACAGAAGAGGGGGAAGGAAAGTAATGACTATGAGACAATACTGATTATCAAGCAAACAAGCAATCAACCTTTGATTGATTGTACTTTAATTTGTAGTACTTTGAGCTTATTGATCAATCAATCAATCTTTGATTGATAATACTTCTATCCAGTAAGATAAAAGGAGTTTATTTTGACAAAGAGGATGTAAGCACAAGAGAAGTTTAAAACAATAAAAACATAAAATGAAAGACCATTCCAGGAGAAGACTAGGCATTACTACATATATAACACCAGGTGAGGAGGCACAAAGATTGATTATATTAGAAGGAAAGACAAGGAGGATATGAACACTAAGTAAATCCTACTCAATGCATTTGGCCCAGAGTGGAAATCACATGCATTCTCAAATGGGTTTAAAAATCTATCCTACCTCACAGGGAAGTAGGGAGGAATTAGAAAATAATGGAAATGGAAATAAAAGGGAACAAGGGTCTGATAAAAGGGAAAAGGAAGGTTTAAGTGAATACTATACTAACTAAAGTTAAAATGTAAAAGTAAAGTTAAAGAGGAAAAGGAGCAATGAATTAGTGAGGAAAAATAAGAAGAAAGGAAAAAGAAAAGTACAAATGAGGAAAGATAATATGGAGAGAAATAAAGATTTAATAATCTTAACTGTAAATATGAATGATTAACTTTCCTGTAAAATGAATGGATTAAAAATCAGAATTATATGGTCAGGAAGACTTGAGTTCAAAATCAGGCCTCAGACAATTATTGTCTAGCTGTGTGACCTTAGGCTATTAGATCTTAGGCTAATTCTCCCCATTGCCTTAAATAAATAAAATTAAAAAAAAAACAGAATTCTACAATATATTTTTTCCAAGAAACACATTTGAAGTTTAAGGTATAGAGTACTATTGTTCTATAAGAAACCATGAATGGTTGGACTCCAGAGAAGCATGGAAAAAATTAATGGAATTGATGCTGAGTGAAGAAAGCAGAACTAAGAGAATATTGAATATATTAGGAATAACATTGTGACTTGATTCAACTTTAATGGATGCAATTCCTGTCAGCAGTTCAGAGAGCTAGGACATGTAATGGGTAATTCTACCCACAACCAGATGAAGAAACAAAACCCTACAGAATCTGAATAAATACTACGTTCACTTTTCAAAATGTTTTCTTATTTTCTTTTTCTTATCCCATGGTTTTCTTTATTCTTTCTTAGTCCTAATTCTTCATACAGAAAATGACTAATATGCAAACATGCTAGACACAAATGAACATGTGCAGTGTTCTTTACACTGCTTGCCACTGAGGGCAGTCAGGTTGGAAGGGATTGTGGAAGGAAATTATGTAATTTATGAATATGCATAACAATGAATATTGAAAACCTTTCATAACATGTAATTATAAAAATAAAATAGAATATGATTTAAACAAAAAACAAAACTAAAAAAAAGAATGTCAGTATATATTCTTTCCTTCCTGGTGATATTTAGAATCTTTCTAAAACAATTCAAATGCAAGTGATTCAGTTTCCTAATATGATACAGGTATACTGTCCAGATTTCACAAGTACAAAGCAATGAGGTCAGTAAAATAGCTCTTTAGATGTTCAATTTGGTAGTCAGTCTAATGTCTCTTCTGTCCCCTACTTTTCTTCAAAGCTCCCCAAAAACCTGAGCTAGCTTTGCAATGCACGTGTCAATATCAGTATCATTGTGTACATCCCTAGAAAGTATACTGACAAAATAAGTGAATTTATCCATAGTATTCAGCACTTACCCATTTTTATTTAGTTACTTATTTCATCCATATGTATATGTATAATTTGAAGTTACAAAATATCCTTCCACCCTCTCTCCCTCCCCTTCCCCTCAGAGGCAAATTGTCAGGCTAGCATTAAACATACTTTTTTTTTTATAAGCATGCTTACAGATTAGTCATTTTATATATGAGGAATTAGGATTAAGGGAAGTAAATATTAAAGAAATAATTCTGATGAAGTATTCATCAAATTCTGAAGGATTTTTTAAATTTGCTTTAATTTGCTTTTCTTCCTCTGGATTGGGATAACATGATCCACAGTCAGTCTAAAATATCCTAGCTCTCTGAACTGCTGAGAAGAGCTGCTTCCATCAAGCTTGATAATCTCACACTGTTGCTTTTAATGTGTACATTGTTCTCTTGGTTCTCAACATCAGATACTGGAACTCATTCCATGCATCTTTAGAGTCTGAACATTTATGGTTTCCTATAGAACAGTATTATTCCATAGTATTCATATACCATAACTTGTTAGTTATTCCCAAATTGATGGGCATCCTCTCTATTTCCAATTATTTGCCTCTACAAAAAGACCTATGAATATTTGGGGACATGTGAGACTTTTGTCATTTTTATATGATTCTTCTGGATATAGGCCTAGAATTGGAATTGCTGGGTCAAAGGGAATGAGCATTTTTATTTCAGCACTCCTCCATTTGCTATAACTGATAACCTGTGAAGGTAGTGATGTCATCAGCATTGCTTTTAATCAATTAATTTAGTCTTAATAGGCGTCATTCTTTAGAACTTACTACACAATGTAATAGAGCACCACTACAAGAAAACACTCTTGCCTACCACCATGTACAATCTATTACAAACTCTTACAATTCCTTCCATCATGTCTCATATATATCCTTTTTCTCCGGTCACAAATTACATCTCTATTTGTTACTCTCCTAAGCTTTCACTTGAAATATCTATCTCTATCTCTATCTCTATCTCTATCTCTATCTCTATCTCTATCTCTATCTCTATCTCTATCTCTATCTCTGTCTCTATCTCTATCTCTATCTATCTCTAATCTCTCTCTATCTCTATCTATTGATCTATGTATATCTATATATCTATAATCTATATATGTATATATCTATATATCTATAGATATATATTTTGCCTCCTTGAATCTCTTCTTCCTGCATGGTCCATCTTCTAAAAAGTTGCCGGAGTAATTTTCCTAACTTGTAGGTGTGACCACATTAATGCCACAACAAGATAAATATTTGCCATTAAAATGTCTTCATATTCCTATCCTTTGCATGCTATATTTTCCAGCTACTATGCAATATTACCATGAAAGTTTATTTTTTATTCTTCTCCTGTAGCACTCCATCTAACATCTGACCAAACTTGTACTGCTTTGTTACCCATGCTTGGACTATTCCCCCTCTTCACCTTCATCTCTTAGAATCCCTGACTTTTTTTTTTAGTTTTGCTTATTTAAGGTAATGGGGTTAAGAGTGACTTGTCCAAGGTCACACAGGTAGGCAATTGTATAGTGTCTAGGCTGTATTTGAACTTAGGTCCTCCTGACTCGAGTCAGTGCTCTATCCACTATGCCACCTATTTGCCCCCTCTGACTTCTTTCCATGTTCATCTTGCTTCTACTGATAGAAGTCAGTCCAGATCCCACCAACATCTATAGCTTTCTCTTCAGTGATTACCTTCCATCTATTCTGTATTCACCTCACCCCTTAGAATGTTGTTCTATAAGAAAGTAAACTGTTTTATCTCTATCTCTATTCCTAAAGCTTAACATATGGGTCTAATTACAGTGAATGTATCCTTTTTTAAATTTATTTTTATTAAAGATATTATTTGAGTTTTACAATTTCCCCCATCTTACTTCCCCCCCCCAACGGAAAGCAATCTGTCAGTTTTTTTAATCAGTCTTTAATATTTATTCTCATTTTGTACGAATAATATTTTTACATTAATAAAATATTCTTGTTTAAGAGTAAATGAAATACCCCCTACCCCCATAAATGTGGACTTGCTTGAGCTATAAAGTAAAGGGGAGAGAAAAAAATTATAATTAAAAAATAATAGTAATAATTGTAGGTATGGCCAGGTGGTGCAATGGATGGAGCACCAGCCCTGGAGCCACAAGCACCCAAACCCACATACGGCCCTGTAGACCTAACAATCACCCAGCCATGTGACATGCAAGCCAACCGAACCCCACTGCCCTGCAAAAACCAAAAAAAAAGAAAAAAAAGACCCAAAATAAAATAAAATAGTAATAATAGTAGGTGTGTCTGGGTGGTGGACAGAACATTGGCCCTTGAGCCAGAAGCACCCGGGTCCAAATCTGGCCTCAGACAAGTAACGATCACCCTGCTATGTGGCCCCAGGCAGGTTGCCCAGCCCCATTTGCCCTGCACCACCCCCGAAATAATAATAACAATAATAATAATAATAATAATAATAATAATAATAATAATAATAATAATAATAAATGTGCTTCAGTCTTTGTTCCAACACAAACAACTCTGTCTTGGGTGGATCACATTCTTTATGGCAAGTCCATCGCAAAAGTTGCTTCCATATTTTTCCACCGTTGCCATTGCTGAATGCAACTCCCTCCTTTCATATTTCTCCGCTACCATGTACTATATTTTCTCTCTCCTTTCACTCTGATTCTGCTGTAGGGTAACTGAGTGGTGCAGCAGACAGATCCCTGGTCCTGGGGCCAAGAGGCCCTAAGCCCCCATACCACCCCTTAGGACCAGCATCCACCTGGCCCTATGGTGCCGAAGAGGCCATCCAATCCCAGCCCCTTGCAAGAAATTAAAAAGAAAATGTGTTATATCTGACCACTCTCCCCCCATGGTCCATCCTCTCCTCCTTCATTCACATCCTCACCCCTTCCCCCTGCCCCCCTCCTTCTTACTCCAGGTGCCTATACTCCATTGAGTATATATGCTGTTTCCTTTCCTAGCCACCTCTGATGAGAGTGAAGATTCCCTCATTCCCCCTTGCTTTCCCCCCTTCCATATCATTGCAATAACTCATTGTAGTAAAGAAAAATCTTATTATATGAAATATCTTGGCCTATTCCCCCTCTCTTTTTTCTTTCTCCCATTACATTTCCCTTTTTTTCTATTGACTCCATTTTTACACCATATTTTATCTTTGAATTAAGCTTTCCCCTGTGCTTCAACTATAAAAGCTCCCTCTACATGCTCTATTAACTGAGAAGGTTCATATGAGTATTATCAGTGTCATTTTTCTCTGCAGGAATACATACAGTTCATCATCATTAAGTCCCTCATATTTTCCCCTTCTCCTCCAATCTCCATGCTTCACCTGAGTCCTGTATTTGAAGATCAAACCTTCTGGCCATTCCAAAAGGAACATTTGAAATTCCCCTGGTTCATTGAAAGTTCATCTTTTTACCTGGAAGAAGACATTCAGCCTTGCTGGGTAGTTCATTCTTGGCTACATTCTAAGCTCTTTTGCCTTCCAGTATATTATATCCCAAGCCCTATGAGCTTCCAATGTAGTTGTTGCTAAGTCCTGTGTGATCCTGAATGCAGCTCCATGATATTAGAACTGTGTCCTTCTGGCTGCTTGTAATATTTTCTCTTTGACTTGGGAGTTCTGGAACTTGGCTATAATATTCCTAGGGGTTGGTTCTTTGGGATCTCTTTCTCAGGGGGATTTTCTCCATTTCTATTTTGCCCTCTGCTTCTAGAATATCAGGGCAATTTTCCTGTAGTAATTCTTTGAAAATGATGTCAAGGCTCTTTTCCTGATCATGACTTTCAGGTATTCCATTAATTTTTAAATTATCTTTCCTAAGTCTGTTTTCCATGTCATTTGTTTTTTCAATGAGATATTTCACACTTTCTTCTAATTTTTCATTTCTTTGGTTTTGAAGTATTGATTCCTGATTTCTGGTAAATTCATCAGTCTTCCTGAATTCTATTCTTTTTCTGAAGTATTTGTTCTCCTCAAAGAGTTTTCTTATCTCTTTTTCCATCTGTCCAATTTTGCTTTTTAAAGCATTCTTCTCCTCAATAACTTTTTGAACTGTTTTATCCATTTGACCTAAGCTGGGTTTTAGCATGCTATTTTCTTCAGCATTTTTTGGAATTTCCTTGACTAAGCTGCTGACTTCATTTTCATGTTTTTCCTGCATCTCTCTCCTTTCTTTTCCCAGTTTTTCTTCTAACTCCCTCATTTGATTTTCAAAGTCTTTTTTGAGCTCTGTCATAGCCTGAGCCTAATTTCTGGTTTTTCTTGGAGTCTTCAGATGCAGGAGCTTGTGCTTCCTCATCTTCAGACTGAGTATTTTGATCCTTCTTGGGCTCATTTGCAAAATATTTCTCAATGGTCTTCCTCTTATTTCTCCGCTTGCTCATTTTCCCATCCTGAGCCTTGTTTTGGGGTGCTTCCTGAGCTTTTGGGACACTCCCACAAGGGTCTCAGTGTGTGAGGCTCTGTTCTCCCTCCTAGTCTGTGAATGACCATAAGCGCCCCGCTCTGCTGTGGGGCGAGGTGGGGGGGCCCTGCTGTTCTATGGGGGGGGCCCTGACTGTGATCATGATCTGAATGTGGTCAGAGCCCCAGAGTCCTGTTCCAGGGGCAGAGGACAGAGCTCTGCAGTCTCTCTCTCTTCACTCCCCTCCCTAGGTTCAATGGGCTCATGCCCTGGGGGCTCCTGCTGACCAGCTCTGCCTGCTTCTCTGTTTCCTGGATCTGGGCTGCATGGCCATGCTGCTTGCTGTGTGACCTGAGGGCTGGACTTCACCTGCTCGCTCTGGCAGAAGTCCCCCGCTGTTTCTCAAATTTGTGCCTGGTGCTCCCCGTGGCGTAACTCAGGAAACTCCCCCACTGCTGTGAGCCGTGGTTCCCAGTGCCCTGGGGCTGCCTCCAGGAGGCTGAAGTTCTTTCACAATGGCAGAGCACCCCTCTGGCCAGCGCTCCTCCGAACCCGGGTAGCAGAGCCTTTCTGCTCTTTTCCAGGTTACCTTAAGTAGAACTGCCTCACTGGGTCCCTCTGTGGGTTCTGTCTCTCAAAAATTTTGTTAGAGTCCTTATCGTATGAGTTTTATGAAAGAGCATCTAAGAGAGGATCCTTTCTTGTCGCCATCTTGGCTCTGCCCCCACCCCAATCTGTCAGTCTTTACTTTGTTTTTATGTTGTACCTTGATCCAAATTGGGTGTCATGAGAGAGAAATCATATCCTTAACAAAGAAAGAAGAAGTGTAAGAGGAACAAGTTCAGACAATAAGATATCTGTTTTTTTCTAAATGAAAGGGAATAGCTCTTGAACTTTGTTCAAACTCCACATCTCCTTATCTGGATACAGATGGTGCTGTCCTTTTCCAGTGAATGCATATTAAATGTTTGTTAACTAAATAACTGATAGTTTTTTTATAATTCTTAGCTTTCTTCCTATTTTCTTCTCATTGTTCCCTTGAATATACATGGAACTTTACTTGTAAGATTGTAATATATCTTTGTATTCATACAAGGAAAGAGAATAAAAGTTTAAAATCCAATTCCTGAACTTTACTGCGTTTTATGTGTAAGTCCTTTAACCTTTCTGAGCCTCAATTTTTTTCATCATTGAAATAAGATTCTTGATCATTGCTTTCCAGCTATACTTCTATTTTAGTTTGAATATATGATTAATGTAAAATGCAAGTTACCCCCTCCCCAAAACCAGTCTTAGATTGCTTTAATAGAACTGATCAAATGGAAAAGGAAATAAAAAAATCTCCTGAAGAAAATTGCTTCTTGAAATGCACAATTGGCCAAATGTAAAAGAGTACAAAGCCAACTGAAGGAAACAAATCATTATGGGAGTGTTCAATATTTTAGCTCTTCTGAGGACATCTCCCCCCAAAAAAGCCTCAAGTATTTGCATACCAAATTTAATACCCATTCATGTATTCAATGCAACATACATCACCAGTGAGCATAACAACAAATAGCCACTTGAATGGACCCCAAAGGCTGCTTCAGTGACTGCAACTTGGGAATACCTGTTTTAAAGGCTAAAACTGGTCAGTGGAAACTGATTCTTTGAGACATCAAGAATCAATTAAACAAATTTTAAAAAGAAAAAAAATGACGATAATGTAAAATACTTCATTGAAAAAATAATTTTACTGTAAAGTATATCTAAGAAAGACTGTTATAATCATTAGACATCCTTAATCATAATCATCCATAATCGAAGACATCCATAATCAAAAGGAGGACCTGGACAGTATCTTTCTAGCAATTAACAAATAAAATTGTCATAACATCCTGAAATCAGAGCGCAAATAGTAACTGAAAGAATTCACTGATCACCTCAGGAAAGACATACAAAAATAGGAACATTTTAGGAAATTTATATCAAATTAAAGAACTGTTAAGTCAAGGAAAAAGTGCTGCCATTGGCCATAAATAAACAATTCAAATATCAAGAAGCCACAATCAGTATTACATAGGGTTTAGCAGCCTCAATATTAAAAGATCAGAAGTCATGGAACATGATATGGCAGAAAGAAAAGGAATTTGGACTACAACCAAAATCACCTACCCAATGAAATTAAAGCATAATACTTCAAGGGAAAACTGGTCATTCAATTAAATAGAAGGATTTCAATCTTTCAAAAGAAGAAAACCAGAAAAAAATATTGATTTCCAATATCAAGACCCAAGAGAAGCCTAAAAAGGTAAAAAGAGAGAAGATAACATAGCAGATGCAATGAAACTAAACTGTTTACATCTCTACATGGGAATATAATTATTGGAATTCTTAAAAATTGTACCACTAATAGTACAGGTAGAAGGAATATACATAAACAAAGGGCATGGGTATAAGGTGGATTTGAGAGAATGCAATTAAAAAAACAATTAAAGGATGAGAAAAATGAGTATACTAAAGGAAGGGAGAGGTAGAATTAAATAATTCTTTCATATGAATAAGCATGAATAGCCTATTAGAGTAAAGGGAAAAATGAAAGGATGGGTGATGGGCACTGTTGAACTTTATTCTCATCAGTATTGGCTCAAAGAAAGAATAATATGAATAATCAGGTGAATATAGTAGGGAAGGAGATTAAGTTAAAAATGGGGGAACTGACAGAAGAGAGGGCAAATTGGGGAGGTCATGGACAGAAGCAAAACATTGTCAAGGATGCCCAGGGTGAAAGGAGAAAGAGGACAAAAAGGAGGAAAAAATAAGCTGGAGGAAATACATAATTAGCAATCATAAGTGTGAATGTGAATGGTATGGATTATACCATCAAAAGGAAGTAGAAAGGGGAGCAGCTAGGTGGTGCAGTGGATAGAGCACTGGGCCTTGGAGTAAGGAAGACATGCGTTCAAATTTGGCCTCATAGAATATATAATAATTGTGTGACCCTGAGCAAGTCACTTAACCCCATTGCCTTAAATAAATTTTAAAAAAAGAAAAAGGAAGTGGATAGGACAGAGGTGCCAAAATTAGAATCCTTCAATATGCTTTTATAGAAACACATTTGAAGCAAAGTGACACACAGAGAAAAGGTAAGGGTTTGGAATAGAATCTACTATGTTTCAGCTAAAGTTGTAATAATCCTGATTTTAGTCAAACCCAAAGCAAAAATAGATCTTATTAACAGAGTTAAAGAGTAAAACTAAATCTTGCTAGAAGGCACCATAGACAATGAAGTGATGTCAGTACTATTCATATGTGCACCAAGTGATATAGTATCCAAATTTTTAAAGAAGTTAAGAGATATAGGTTCGTGACCAATCAAGAGATAGAAGTAATTAATGTAGAATAGATACTTTTGACTATTTAAATTAAGATGTTCTATACAAATAAACCCAAAACAACCAAGATAAGAAGGAAAACAGAAAGCTGGAAAATAATATTTACAGAAACTATATCTAATAAAAGGCCTCATTTCTCAAATACATAGAGAAATGAGTCAAATTCCTAAGAATGGTCAAAATTAAATAGTATAGATAGATAGATAGATTAGATATAGATATAGAGATAGATATAGATAGAGATAGATAGATATAGATATAGATAGATATAGATTTAGATAGATATAGATATAGACATAGACATAGACATAGACAGAAATAGACATAGACATAGACAGACATAGAAATAGATATATAGATGTAGATATAAATAGAAAGATATATATATATATATATATACTGTATATTCATTTCTTTAAGTAAATGTGCAGAAAAGTTATTCTATATATTTTGCTAATCTAAGGAAATTACCATAATTAGAGATAGTTATTAAGATTTTAATTTCTGACAGAAGCAAGATGATAGAATAAAAGAGGAAGCTTGTCTGAGCTCTCCAAAAGAAACATGACAATAATGAATTTTGAAATGACAAAGTCAATAAAGGGATAACATACAACAATTACCAGATTAAGTCAACTTAGAAGTTGGCAGGAAAAATCTGTTTTACAGGAAGGAGAATGGAGCACAGACCAGAACAGACCATGCCCCAACAAGACAGTAAGGTGATGACTAAATTGGTAATGGTAACCTTCAGAACTCTCAACCCACATGATAAGGGTATAAGCTTAACTGGTTAGAAGGAAATAGCAGAGAACCCTTTGCTAACATTGGATGTATAGATTCAAGGTGGGAATACCAGGTCAAGAAGGAACATTAGGAGCAATGACCTCCCTGTACACCTATCCAAGGAAGAAAAGATTGCTTGTGGACACTCAAAGATCTGACACACACCTCTGTTTAGATCATACCACTTTGGAAGAATTGAAAATTTATACTTCCCAAGAAGTAGTTCTGGAAGCAACAAAAGGAAAAAACTGAAACTTGTCATAGCCCCATTCCCCCAAAGGAGCAATGCCCAATTTTAACATAAAGCTAAAAGTCAAGAGAAAGACTGAAGAAATGAGCAAAGAACAGAAAAGAATCTGAACATAAAAAGTTACTATGGTGAAAAGGAAGATCAAAAATCAGGTGCAACAGAAAAAACAATGTGAAAAATAGCTAATATGTAAGGACACAAAGAAAAATGTACATTGGTCTTGAGCCCAAAATAATTTCACAAAAAAAATTTAAAAATAAAATAAGAAGTCAAGGAAAATTGGGAAGAAAAAATGAGAATGATACTGAAAATAAACCTGAAAAAGAGCATAGTCCAAATGCTTCTCAAAGGCAAAATTGGTCAAATGGAAAAAATATTCCCTTATCAAAATAATGCCTTAAAAATTAGAATTGGACAGATAAAAGTTAATAACTCCATAAAAATCAGTAAATAATTAAACAAAATCAAAAGAATGAAAAAAATACAAGAAAATCTGGATTATCGAGGGTGGCTAGGTGATGCAGTGGATAGAGCACTGGCCCTGGAGTCAGGAGTACCTGAGTTCAAATCTGACCTCAGACATTTAATGATTACCTAGCTGTGTGGTCTTGGGCAACCCCATTGCCTTCCAAAAACTAAAAAAAACTAAAAAAAACTAAAAAAAAAATCTGGATTATCTCTTAGGAAATAAGCAACCAAGCAAATGCCTTAGATTATAGATTGGGGAGAGATGGTTTAAGAATAATTGAAATACCATGATTAAAAGGAGGGCCTAAACATTATATTTTCAGAGATTATCAAGGTAACTGCCCTCATATCCTAGTACTAGAGAGTAAAAGAAGAATTGCAGGAATCTACCAATCACTTACTGAAAGAAATTCCAAAATAAAAACTCAAAGAAATAACAGAGTATGGGGATTATAATTGTTCAACATTTAATTAAAGAGACTGAGACAGAGCTCTGAGCCAATGACTCTTTATTAAAGGCTCCATGAACTACTCTAAAAATATAGACTTCAGATCTTCCTTTTTTTACATGGCAATGGGGTTAAGAGACTTGCCCAATTTCACTCAGCTAGATATTTAATAACTGTCTGAGGTCAGATTTGAACTGAGGTCCTCCTGACTCCAGGTCCAGTGTTCTATCCACTGCACCACTTAGCTGCCTTCAGATCTTCCTTAAGATCTGATATTCTCCCTTCTCCCAGGGTCTTATTTTTATATTTCTTGATACCAGATTTTTATACCTGAAAGTTATAAAGGGGCTATACAAAGTCTAGAATCCTAATGGTATATTAGCAGGAGGGTCTTGATTTGGGTGAAGCATGGGGTGGTCATAAATTATCACGTAAAATTATTCATGTGATATAAGAGATATTGGTCTAGAGGGGCAAAAGTAAGTTTAGGCAATTTCCATGGAATTGCATCACTTCTGCCATGTAGGCTGGGTCAACATGACAAGGAAAAACAAGGGTAAAGAGACTCTGTTTAGCTTCCCTTTGAGTAAGCAAGTAAATTGTCAATTTACAAAGGATAGCTCTGATGTCTACTATGTAAAAGTTATACTCACTATTCATATCATATCAAAATGATTAACACTGATTGAAAGAGAGTAGGGATCCAGTGAATTTTTTCTAGGAGCAACTAGGTGGCACAATGAATAAAGTACTGATTCTGGAGTCAGGAGGACTCAAGTTCAAATCTAGTCCCAGACACTTAATACTTCCTTAACTTTGTGACCTTAGGCAAGACATTTAACCTCATTGCCTTGCCCCCTCCCCCAAAAAAAGAATTATTTCTTTCAATAACTAAATTTCAGAGTCTATAAGTCAAGGAGAAAATCTTTCAAGTTTTCAGAAAGAAATAATTCAAATGTCATGGAGCCATATTCAAAATAACATAAGATTGAGCAGCTTCTACTTTAAAGAATTAGAGGACTTGGAATATAATCATCTGGAAAGCAAAGGAAGCACGTTTATAACCCAGAAACATTTACCCCCCCCCAAAAAAAAGGAACACTGAGAGCAATCCTTCATGAGAAAAAAAGATATATATAAGACTTTCAAGAATTCCTGATGAAAAGACCAGAATTGAATAATAAATTTTACATTCAAGTATAAAACTCAAGAGAACCATAAAAGGTAAACAAGAATAAATAAATAATAAGGAAAATAATAAGTTTAAACATTTTACATTCCAAAAAGGGAATATGATACTTGTAACTCCTATGAACTTTCTCATTATTAGGACAATTAGAAGGAGTATATGTAGCCAGAAGGCATAGATGTGAGTTGAATATAATGGGATGATTTCCAAAAAAATTATCGAGTGATGAGAAAGAGAAATGCAGTAGGAAGAAAGGAAAAAGAGAGGTAAATGGTTTAAACCATACCACAATGGAGGGGAAGATAAAGGGGTTAGTGGGCAACACATGAACCTTACTTTCAACATATTTGACTCAAGGAAGGAATAATCTATACTTGGCCTTATAAATCTATAGGTAAGATGTTACTCTATAAGGATAAGATCTTACTCAATGAGGAAATAGGAGGGCAAGGATAATAAGAAAAGGAATGTGCTGAAAGAAGAAAGGGTACATTGGAGGAGGCAGTGGTTAAAACCTAAATAATTTAGAGAATGGATATGAAAAAAGAAGAAAGCAAAGGGAAAGCATAAGATAGAAGTAAAAATACAATTTGTGATCATACTTTTGAATTTGAACATGATAAATTCACCCATTAAATAAAATTCACCCATAAAAAACAGGTAGCAAAATAGATTACATTATTTAGATCTAAAGGCTTAAAGCATTAGCAAATTAAAGTAGCATAGAATATTTTGCCTATCAGATTTATGAGGAAGGGAACAATTTATAACCATACAAGAGATATGGGACATTACAGATTTGATAATTTTGATTATACTACATATTATATGGGATTGCATTTTGCATGACTATATACACACATATATATGAATATATATATAAAACCTGTATCAAATTACTTGACCACACTGAGGGGGAAAAGAGGGAAGGAATAAGAGAAAAAAGGAAGGAAGGAAATAATTTAGAATTCAATTTTTTTAATGAATATAAAATTTGTTTTTACATGTAATTGGAAAAAAAAAGATAAAATACAAAATAAAAAGATTTTCTTTTCCTTCTTAAAATCAATAAGTATAATGACTATGTTTCTATCTTACTGCTTGCCAGGTGCTAGGAAGGAAATAGAGAAATATAAAGACTATTTCCTTACCCCCATATTACTTTGTTGTGGAAAAATTACTCATTACCATGAAACTACAAGGGGATAGTAGAGTGTGAAATCATCTGAATATAAGTACAATAGGAGGTTTTCATCATGATCATTTATTTCTAAGCTCAAGATTCTCAATGACTTTCTAATTTTCTCTGTTGAATACCAAGAAAAATTAATTTATCAATATTCCAAATATGTAAAGGATAGAAGGACTATGCTTAAAAATAAATGAAAGTAGCAAAGGACTCATTTTTAAAATATACAGAGGACTGAGCTACATTTAACAAAAAAAGACAAGCCATTCCCCAATTGACAAATGGTAAAAGGAGGTGCAAAGGTAATTTACAGATGAGGAAATCAAAATGATCCATAGTCATACAAAAAATTGCTCTAAATCACTAACTATTAGAGAAATGTAAATTAAAGCATCTCTGAGGTACCACCTCACTCACACCTCTCAGACTGGCCAATATGACCAGAAAGGACAATGATCAATGTTGGAAAGGATGTGGGAAATCTGGGACATTAATACATTGTTGGTGGAGTTATGAACTCATCCAATCTTTCTGGAGAGCAATTTGGAATTATGCCCCAAAGGCAACAAAAATGGACATGCCCTTCGATACAGCTATACCACTATTGGGTCTAGAACTGAAAAGATTTTGGAAAAGGGGAAAAACATCATCTGTACAAAAATATTCATAGCAGCTGTTTGTGGTGGCAAAGAATCAGAAATTGAGAGGATGGACATCAATTGGGGAATGGCTTAATAAACTGTGGTATATTATATATATAGATATAGATATAGATATAGATATATAGATATATAGATATATAGATATATAGATATAGATATATATATGATGGAGCACTATTGTTCTAATAGAAACCAGAAGGCATGGGAATTCAAGGAAGCCTGGAGGGATTTGCATGAACTAAGGTTGAGTGAGATGAGCAGAACCAGAAGTGATGATAACCATTAATGTACTTGTTCATACCAACAGGGTAACAATCAGGCACAAATTTGGGGTATCTGTGATGGAGAATGCCATCTATATCCTGAGAAAGAATTGTGAATGTGAACAAAGACTGTTACTTTTACCTTTTAAAAAATATTATCTTATTATGCAATTCTGCTGTATTTCATACTTTGTGTTTCTTCCTTAAGGATATGATTCCTCTCTCATCACATTCAACTTAGATCAATGCATACCATGGAAACAATGCAAAGACAAACAGTCTACCTTCTGTGGGAGTGTGGGGGGAGGGAAGCAAGATTGGGGGTAAAATTGTAAAATTCAAAGTAAATGAAATCTTTCAAAAATAAGAGGCTCTGACCTCAATGAACTTTTACGGATTATTAGAGAATGACACTGATCACATAATTTGAACTAAAGATGGTCACAATATTAAACAAAGGGAACAAATGAGAAACTCTATAAAAAGTTTTAGAAGTGTGTGGGGACAATGAGCACATTCCAGTTCCCCAGAATTTGAAACATTCTACCCTGTCA